>NC_089793.1:3190323-3317823 GCF_040412425.1 Macrobrachium rosenbergii | reverse complement strand
AGTATGTTAATTTATTTTTTAATTAATTCTGTCACCTATATCACTTACATTGGCAGATGGTAATACTGCCAACAAAATCAATCAGTAACATTTACTCTAGACCACCAAAAGATATATTGATAAGACTGAATATCCTATACCTTCATCGCAGACAGACAGTATTTTGAATACTTACACACAGACAATATTTTGAAATAGTCTGCGATGTCGTAATATCTGTCTACACGCGAAAAGATATGGAATCTGGATCAGACTGCATGGTGCTGGCTGGAACCGACCTGAACAAGCCACGTGGAGAATTTCCAATGGAAAAATAGGTTCCAGCTTTGTGACGCAACTCAGCAACTTTTTCCAGTTCGAATTTTGTTGTCTTGTTTTGATTGATCCGATGAGGGGGGTCTTGACACAGAGGCGTATTTCATGACGTGAGCGGTGGGCTAAATATTCAGGAAGCCTTTACGAAATAGCTGGAAAGAATTTCTAAAGACACGTGTAAAAAAACACACGCACACAAGTTGGAGAACAATTCGTGTTTTTTTTTTTTTTTTTCAAAGTTCGATACAGATCTGTTATCATAAACACACACTGTCTTGCACTTGGGAAATCTAATGTCCTTTTGTCGAAGATCTTTTGACTGATTAATTCCTGTGACTTGATGTGACAGTTGATAAGGATATGGCGTCTAGCGCGCTTGCTCTCCTAACGTCATCGCGTTGAGTATGTGGGTTGATGATTGACTGATATGCGTAGATGGCGTCACAGTGTGCAAGAATGCTCTTTCACATCGGATTGCATTACGTCAAGCACTGCGTCTCAGAGCTTGGAAAGATTCAGTCGGGGAAGGAAGTTCGCATAAAGGAAGATTCCAAAGAGCCAATGAAATTCCTTATTGGTGGTCGCATTTGTTATTCTGCAGCGACCTGCTGAGTTGTGTGATATGAATACAGAAGTCTTAATTGCGGCTGAGCTTACAGTTACATTTGAAGGTCACATTTGAAGGGTCTTGCTTTCTCTTCCAGCGGTCGTGGTTGGTCCTTATAAATATTCCAGTTTTGGGGGCGTCTTAGAGAGCTAAATTAGAATTGAAACACTTGTAACATGTTATCTTTTTCCTTGGAGAAGTCATTATTCTTTCTTTTTTGCTTATGGGCGGCCCTCGTAAGTATTTCAATTTTGTGGGTGTCTTGGAGACATAAAATGAAATGGAACACTTTTAGCACGGGCTCTTTCGCCCGTGCTAAACGTGTTCTTTAGGGAACCCATCAAATTATTTTCATTCCTTTCTTTCTTTTTTTTTTTTTTTGCGTATGTACTTTCTTTAGTGTGGAATCCTGCTGAACTCTGCAAGTTCGTGAACTACGGCTGGATCCATGAGAAAGTACTTTAAGTAATTTTTGTTCAGAAGATGAATCCTGTTCATATGGACAAGCCCACCATAGGAGCCATTGACTTGAAATTCAGTCTTCCAGAGAAAACGGTATTCATTCGAAAGAAGCAACAGAAGGGAATTGAAAAATTAAATTCAGTAGAAATAGAAATAGAGTAACAATGAAGACTGAATGAAAGTTTCATATCATTGGTCACTGGACGGTGACAGGACGATGGCCTGGCTGGATCTCGCTGTGCAATTGCGCATGACCTACATGGCCAAGTGCCCTGTTGTCCGGAAAAAAAAATGTAAATGTCGCAATCCTTTCTCGGTATTCTGAACTGCCTCTAGGAAGGGTTGGTGAAATCCCCTTTTATGTGTAAGGGAAACTGCGTGTGTAATTTTCTCTCTTTGTCAAGGTTCTTTTTTTTTTTTTCTTTTTTTTTTTTTTTGAGCCCATAGAGTTTACTGGAATCACCCTTTCCCTGAAGAACAGTTTGACAGTGCATTCATTCGCCGAAGAAAAGTTATAGTTTGTGGCAACTTGACATGTTCCAGCTAGTGGTTTTTTTTTTCAACTTGTAGAATTTTGTTTACGTTCCTGCTGGTAGCTTTTTGTTTACGTTCCAGCTAATAAGTTTTTATTTGTTTCTAGTTGGTAGCTTTCGTTTATGTTCCAGCTCGTAGCTTTTTTGTGTATGTTTCGGCTGGTTCTTATTGTTTTTGTTCCAGCTGGTAGCTTTTTTGTGTATGTTTCATCTGGTTCTTTTTGTTTATGTTCCAGCTGGTAGCTTTTTGTTTACTTGCCAGCTTGTAGTTTTTCGCTTACTGTCCAGCTGGTAGCTTTTTGTTTATGTTTTAGCTGGTAGGTTTTTGTTTACATTTCAGCTAGTTGTTTAGTGTTTACGTTTTAGCTAGTAGCTTTTTTTGTGTTCCAGCTGGTAGCGTTTTGTTTATGTCCCAGCTAGTGGCTTTTTGTCTATGTTCCAGCTGGTAGCTTTTTTATGTTCCAGCTGGTAGCTTTGTGTTTACATTCCAGCTAGTAGCTTTTTGTTTAGGTTTCAGCTCGTAGCTTTTTGTTTATGTTCCAGCTAGGAGCTTGTTGTTTATGTTCCAACTAGTAGCTTTTTTGTTTACGTTCCAGTCAGTAGCTTTTTTGTTTACGTTCCAGTCAGTAGCTTTTTTGTTTACGTTCCAGTCTAGTAGCTTTTTTGTTTACGTTCCAGTCAGTAGCTTTTTTGTTTACGTTCCAGCTAGAATCTTTTTGTTTATGTTCTAGCTGGTACCGTTTTGTTTATGTTCCAGCTAGCATCTTTTTGTTTATGCTTCAGCTGGTAGCTCTTTGTTTATGTCCCAGCTAGTAGCTTTTTGTTTATGTTCTGGCTGGTAGCTTTTATTCATTTTCCAGTTAGTAGCTTTTTGTCTATGTTCCAGCCAGTAGCTTATTGTTTAAGTTCCGGCTATTATTTCCAGTTAGTAGCTTTCTTTTTATGCTCCAGCTAGTAGCTGTTTATGCTCAGCCAGTAGCTTTCTGTTTATGCTCCAGCTAGTAGCTATTATTTAAGTTCCTGTTTATGCTAGTAGCTTTCTTTTATTTAGTAGTTCTCAGTAGCTGGTAGCTAGTAGCTTTCTGTTTATGCTCCAGCTAGTAGCTTTCTGTTTATGCTCCAGCTAGTAGCTAGTAGTTCCAGCATGTTTCATGAGTAGAAGGTAAAGGGACACATTGAGGAAAAAATAAATTTCGTAGGTTTCTGTAGTTGGAAAAGTATTTCTTTTAGGGCATCTTGTTCTTTTTTCTGAACCTGGAAGCTGCCAGATTTGAAGTTTGTTATATTACTCTCTCTCTCTCTCTCTCTCTCTCTCTCTCTCTCTCTCTCTCTCTCTCTCTCTCTGTTTCTTGGACTGTGTCCTTTGATTACTTATGTAACACTGGCAGTATTATTTGACTTTGAGACTAGTCCTTGCGTCTTAATTCTTCCCTTCTTCTGGTCTTCCTCCTCTCTTCTGTGTCCTCTTCCTCTCTCTCTCTCTCTCTCTCCCCTCTCCCCCATCCCTCTCCTCTTCCCACCTCCGTACTCCTCTTCCTCTACCCCCAACCCCACCCCCACCCCCCAGCCTTTTTCCCACAGACGTAGTAGTGATACGTAGTAGCGAATTTCGCCAGGACATCTTGCTGCGCTTCCTGCTTTGGTACTGGGAAAGGCGTATCTGGATGACCTCTGCAAAAGATAATGTTTGCGTAATTGTTCGAATCTCTTTGTTCCAGAGGCCTTCGGAAGTAAGACGCAGAAGGAAGTACTTGCATATTTCTGCATTTTGTGCATTTATCTGCGTATTACCGAATGTCCTGCCGCCCTGACCTAATCTGCAAGTTTTGTCTTTACAATTTTACACTTTTAAAAAAAGGGGGATATGGCGTTTTCCTTATGAATTTAATAGAAAAATTACAGAAGGGTCTTTGGAAAGTATCTGGACAGGTTAAAATGGCACAACACGTTTTATGCATAAAATACATTTTTTTAAAGTTATTTTGCGTTGGCTTTATCTTAAATTTGCAAGGGAATTTACAGAGTTGGCTTTGAAGAGTTTTCGTAAAGGTCAAAATGTCACAACACGTTTTATGTATACAAAAACCCCGCCTGTCTCTTATTATTTACCAGCGTTAGTTTTCATCTGGTAGCCTGTAATGGATCGCATAATGTGTCAAGGCGTTGCTGTCCTTTTATTCGTTCTCCTTCATCATGAGGATGATTTGATGGTACCTTTTGGCACCATACGTATGATTATGGTATGCAGTTGTGCAGGTGGTTTGTCAACACTGGATCTACCCCTTCCTCTAATTCAGTGGTTCTTAACCTTTGTCAATGTATGCACCCCTTACAAATCAGCAGTCAGTCCTCGCACCCCCTGAATTGCTTCAATAAAAAAAATCTAAAATACAAAGTTGATATGATGTTTATTAATAACAAAACCACATTTTTAAAATCTTCATTCATTTGTTTTATTTTCTTTTAATTTAATTTTTTGCAGAAAAAATAACACGCGTATATGAATATATATTTTGGTTTAATTATTCATAGGCATCCTCGCACCCCTTAAGAACTAGAGCAGTTCGTATCTGTGATGTACTGGACGACGAATATGAAATTCTACTTACTGTTATTTTTTAAGGGGATTGTTACAATGAGACCTAGAAAATCGGCTTCAAACCTAAGGTGATGTTGTCTAACCTAACCCATTGTTATGAAACGTTTTTGTCATCATAAATATTTTTGTCATGAAAAATTTTTCTTTATCATAAACGTTTTTGTTATTTTTTAATCACCTAAACGGTTTTATATCATAAACGTTTTTATCATCATAAACGAATATGTCATCATAAACGGTTTTATGGTCGTAAACGTTTTTGTCATCATAAACGTTTTATCAGCATAAACTTTTTTATCACCATGAACGTTTTTGTCACCGTGAACGTTTTGTTATCATCATGGACTTTTTTGTCAATGGTTTTATCACCATAAACGTCTTCATCATCATGAGCGTTTTTGTCATTAAAATTTTTATCGTCATAAACTTTTTTTTATCAACAAAACGTTTTTTACATCATGCAGGTTTTTATCATCATCATAAACGTGTTTGTCATCATAAATTTTTTTATCGTCATAAATAATATTTATCACCATGAACGTTTTTTTACGTTAATTTTTTCTCATCATAAAAGTTTGTGTCATCATAAACGTGTTATTCATCAGGAACTTTTGAACGTCATAAACTATTTACGTCAATTTTTATCCTCATGGGGTTACACGGCACTTCATAATCACTGTGTGGCGTAACAACTGAAAAAAAAAAAAACACGAGACTGTTTTTTTTATTCTTTACTTTTTTTTTAACTCAGACTTTCTCCTGGGATTGCAAAAGTGGCGGAGCTTCCTTGCAAACCTGTTTTTTTTTTTTTTTTTTTTTTTTTTTTTGGGGAAGGGGGCGCCTGTTATTCCATTAACCTCAGGAGACCCAGTCAGCGTCTTTTGTGTTTTTATTGTTTCACCTTCACCGTGCCCTTGTGAAAGTGTCTTCTGCCCTCCCCCCAGCCCCCCCCCCCATCCGCAAAGACCTCTCTCTCTCTCTTCTCTGCCCTCTGGCCACGGGCATCTTCCAAATACCTGGGCAGGTCACATCTCCTGCAAGTACCGTTCTTCTGTGTTGTTGTCCGGCGAAGGAAACGAGAACTAATGAGTTTCTCTCTCTTTGACGCGACCTTGGAAGTCAAGTCTTTCTCTTTGACACAATATTGCAGCTAGCTAGCTCTCTCTCTCTCTCTCTCTCTCTCTCTCTCTCTCTCTCTCTCTCTCTCTCTCTCTCTCTCTCTCTGTGATGCAACATCACAATTCGTATTTCCTTCTCCTTTTTTGATATACCGTTACAGTAGCTCTCTCTCTCTCTCTCTCTCTCTCTCTCTCTCTCTCTCTCTCTCTCTCTCTCTCTCTCTCTCTCTCTCTCTCTCTGACTTGACGCAACGTTGCAGCCCCAAACATCTTGAAGGTCATGACTTCGTTACCGATCGCGAAGGGACAGAATCGATTCTATGGCAAGATTCCAGCTCTGCCTTTGGCAAAAATCTGCTCTGTGGGAATTACATTTTGCCTTTGATAAAATCTGCTCATTGGAATTCCCTTCATTGTCGATGAAAAAATCGGCTCAATGTCAATCACATTTTGGCTTCGACGAAATCGTCTCTTTGGGAATTACATTTTGCCTTCGACAAAATCGGCTCTTTGGGAATTACATTTTGTCTTTGACAAAATCGTATCTTTGGGAATCACATTTTGGCTTCGACAAAATCGGCTCTTTGGGAATTACATTTTGGCTTCGACAAAATCGGCTCTTTGAGATCATTACATTTTGCCTTTGACAAAATCGTCTCATTGGGAATTACATTTTACCTTTGACAAAATCGGCTCTGAGAGAATTACATTTTGTCTGCTGATAAAATAGGCCATCTTTGTCTTTTGGGTGGTCCTGTTGTCAGGGGTTCTTCCGAGTTGTCACAGCCAAGGCTACTCTGAAAAAGAAGTGTTTCAGAAAGTGGCCATCCCCTCGTACTTCCAGTATTTATTTATGTCTTTTCCCTGGCGGTCTTATATTTCCATCACTGTCCGAACTTTGTTTGATATATTTACTCCTTTGTGAAAAAGGTCAAAAGTAAGTGATGTACAATAACATTTCTATTATGTAATATTTTTCACCAAAGAAATTTTGCCAGTAGAAGACTGGATACCTTGCAAAGCATTTAGAATCACGACAGTAACTGCAGACGTACCTTCTCTGTTCAGTTAAAAAAAATGCTTACAGTTGCTTGCAGGAGAAATGGACTGAAAAACTTTCTGAGGAAAGTGTTAGAAATGATCAGTGAATATTTATCTTTTCATTTCTGCTCAGTTCTGGAATTCCTTCCTTGCTTTTGCGTCTCTCTTCAGCCTTTTCAGTGCTTGTTTGTGTATGCAGATGAAACAAGTAAACAATGCGCCGAAGAATCGAGTTTTCTGTACATCGTATAATCAAGGCCACCGAAAATAGAGCTATCTTTCGGTGGTTTCGGCATAATGCTGTATGGGCCGCGGCTTATGAAACTTGAATGATGGCCCGGTGGTGGTCTGACTTATATCGTTTCCAGACGCACGATTATGGCTAACTTTAACCTTAAATAAAACAAAATAAAAACTACTGAGGCTAGATGGCTACAATTTGTTATGCTTGATGATTGGAGGGTGGATGATCAATATACCAATTTGCAGCCCTCTAGCCTCAGTAGTTTTTAAGGTCTGAGGGCGGACAGAAAAAAGTGCGGACGGACAGACGAAGCCGGCACAATAGTTTTCTTTTCAGAAGACTAAAAATGAAACAAAGAAGTGACTTTTGAATTAATCAGCCTGTTTGTTTCCCATTCACTGTTTTACGGTTCTGTGAGCACGTTAATGGATAATAGGTAACGATTGTATTTTTATGGTTGAATTATTAATGTATTTTGTTAATTATCTGTTTGGTATACGGAATAAAATCTTCTTTGTTTTTTGATAAGGAGTTCTTAACCTGTTTTTTTTTTTTTTCTACTCATCCTCTGTTCCTTTTCACTAACGGACATTCATTTCCACCTACGTCCTTCAGCTTTTTGTCTCCCATCTTTCTTCTGCAGTCAACGCGTCAACAAAATAGTGAAATCATCGACCCAGGACCACATTCACTTCGGGCAGAATTTCTGCTCTTGTATCTTTTATTTTGAGATTTACTTGCCCTTAGTCATTCCCCAAGGGCATAACCTTCACCCCTATGTATTAATTATTTGCTTTCTTTTCCTGTCATTTTCGTGTTGACTCCCTTCTTTTTCTGTCTATCTGTTTATCTGTCTGTCTGTCTATCTATTTACATATACATACATACATACATATATATATATGTATATATATATATATATATATATATATATATATATATATATATATATATATATATATATATATATATATAATCAAGCTACAAACGTGTAATATCAATTCACTCTACCTCGGAAGTAATATATTTTCATATATATATGATAATAAGTCCACCGTCCCGTGGGATCGAACCAGCGACGGACGGGAGAATCAGGACTACAGTGGCCGACTGGTTGGCGTGTCACTGTAGTCCTGATTCTTATCACTAAAAATTCTTTATAAAATATATTACTTCCGGAGTGTAGAGTGAATTTTTGTAGCTTTCTGATTGATATGAATCACCATATATATATATATATATTTTTTTTTTTTTTTTTTTTTTTTTTTTTTACCAAGAACCTAACATAGACAACACATAATCTTACCTGTTGTGATATGACTTTGTATACAAGCCAGGTCTTCAAAAACAACAATCTCTCTTCACAAGAACCTTATGTGGCCGACGCATGCTTAAATTCCTTTTCTGAAATGACATTGCGGCTCTGCTGGTGTTGTCCGACACACATTGTGAATGCAGTGATTCAGATTTGTTTATCCCCTGTCTCCCTGTCATTATATCTGAGCAGTCATCACGCCACCTTTCTCGACCATGGGACAGACCGTTGTGTTATTTCGTGGTATATAATACCTAGAAGGGCATCGCATGAACATCTCCCGGGACCGGACACTTCCTCCTCTCTCTCTCTCTCTCTCTCTCTCTCTCTCTCTCTCTCTCTCTCTCTCTCTCTCTCTCTCTCTCTCTCTCACACACACACACACACACACACACACACACACACACACACACACACACTCACAATACGGACAAATCCTCAGAGGTATGACATTTCTTGTACATTTTGCTTGCGTTTATGTACGTTTGTATGTGTGTGTGTCTCTCGGATCCTCAGAAATGTGACATTTCATGTGCACATTTGCCTGTGCTTATGTGTGCGTGTGCGTGAGTGTGTGTGTAAGAGGAAGAGAGAGAGAGAGAGAGAGGGAGAGAGACACGAATGAGTATTTCAAATCTCTCGAAAGGCTATTTACGAATGGGCGATGCAATTCAAATTTAGTGCGCATATAACTACATGATTTAATACTGTATACACCTTTATCTCTTGCTTTTCCCATCCCTCAGTAATAAAATTAGAGTAGTACTGAAGTTGCCCTTGTTTCCATCATATTACGGAGAAAAAGTCTCGTGAACTGGCCCAGACGAAACCAGCTGTGTGTGTGTGTGTGTGTGACACAGCCGTTACCCCACCTCAGGAATGGGTCCACCAATCTTCCTCCCAAGAGCTTCCTGGAATTTTCTGACGTCACCCGGTGAGATAATGTCAGCAGAGGCTTTTTCTTCTCCTTTCTCCGGGAAAGGCTGCACTTGCTTAAGTTCGATGACGTCCATTTTGCTGGTCCGCGAAAGCCGCAGGACTACTTAGTAAAGCTTTGTACTCTGAAAGAAAGTTATGTCTCTTGCGTACCACTGTGCTTGGAAATGTTTGGTAAATTCGCCATTTTGTCGATTTATCTCTTCCAGTATATCTTCCATTGTTTCCCGTCGTGGGGTAGCGCCTTCAGTGCACCTCACGTGGTGCACTGTAGGCATTACTAAAGGTTGTTTGTATGTAGCGTCTTTCGGGCCCTAGCCGCACCAGACTTTTTAGCCTTCTGCTCTACCTCTATTCTTGCTTCCTTTCTTCCAGGTTGCTGTCCAACCCCTCAAACTCCCTCTTTTCACTCTCTTAAGCAGTGAATGGCTAAAATTGCCCCAGTTCCTGGCTTTGTAGCCAGAGCTGTCCAACCCCTCAAACTCCCTCCTTTCACTGTCTTAAGCACTGAATGGCTAAAATTGCCCCAGTTCCTGGCTTTGTAGCCAAAGCTGTCCAACCCCTCAAACTCCCTCCTTTCACTGTCTTAAGCACTGAATGGCTAAAATTCCCCCAGTTCCTGGCTTTGTAGCCAAAGCTGTCCAACCCCTCAAACTCCCTCCTTTCACTGTCTTAAGCAGTGAACGGCTAAAATTCCCCCAGTTCATGGCTTTGTAGCCAAAGCTGTCCAGCCTCTCAAACTCCCTCTTTTCACTGTCTTAAGCACTGAATGGCTAAAATTCCCCCAGTTCCTGCCTTTGTAGCCGAACTTTCATAAATAAAATCAAATCTGTTTCTGTGTTGATATTTTCGCAGCATGTTTGTTTCATTTATTTTGAATAACTTTCTGTACAACCACACTTCAGTAAAGGAGGTCACAAACACACGTCGGTATCATATCACAAACACGTTGAATACAAGTCATCGACTCGGTAGCTCTAACCAATGGTTCATACGATTACCAGGCATTGGCCAGAGATTCTTTCTCCACTTCCGTCGTTGACATGTTTTCAATTTGTCTGTGACGTATATGCGATAAGTTTCCGACAGGCGTTTACGACAATTTTCACTGTAGCGTGGACGCACCTTTATGTCCTTTTTCAGTTTTCTGTAAAAGAAATCTATTGAGATGGATAATTGTCTGTCCGTTCGCACTTTTTTCTGTACTCCCTCAGATCTTAAAAACTACTGAGGCTAGAGGGCTGCAAATTGGTTTGTTGATCATCCACCCTCCAGTCATCAAACATACCACATTGCAGGCCCCTAGCCTCAGTAGTTTTTATTTTATTTAAGGTTAAACTTAGCCATGGTCGTGCGTCTGGCACCGCTATAGGTGCCAACGACACAGGCCACCACCTGGCCGTGGGTGAAAGTTTTTTCATGGGCTGCGGCTGAGAGTTTCATACAGCATTATGCGCTGTACAGAAAACTCGATTGCGTTGGATCTGAGCTACTGAGATCAGATTTCCACATTTTGAAATTTTTCTTTTTACCTGGGAAGGAAAGCGTCTTTTGTAAATAATATAATGGTTATATATATGTAAAGCTCTTATCTCCTTGCTTCAATAGACAGTTTTTACTTTTAATTGTCGATTACACTAGTTTCTATACTGCGGTTTATACAAAGGGAAATGCTGCGTGTTATTCAATAGCCTAAAGAGCTTTTCTGTCGACTGTCAAAAAAGTCATATTTCCACAGGAAACACCAAAACAAAACCAAATGCTTATAACTATTTTAAACTTACAAGTAGAAATATCATCCAGTATCTGCGCAAATTAAATACCACATTAACCTGAGCCACTTTTGCCCATTCTTTCTCAAAGTACCGTTTGTTTGTCTGAGGTGAACCGAAGTCTCACAGCCCAGTTGCTGTTCTCGTTTGTCTCGGAATATTGGTCAGATGGGGAGCCGTGGTACAGGCCTTTGGTTGTTTGCTCAGTCACTCCCTAAAAGCCACCATCTTCACCGACCCTTGTCCTTAAACCCTGACCACACAGGGTTAAAAAAAATTAACTATTTTTGCTCGAGAAAGAACTTTTTATTGTCCATACTCCCAAAATAAACTTGACCTTTTCTATAAAAAAAAAAAATCACAAAATCGTCTATCCGCTTGTTGATCGAAGCTGTAAACTGACACCATGCATATGGTCTGTTAAGTCGCTTCTAAGGTGGAGTAGGGCATGGGGCTAGCAGCCTCATCCCAAAATGTTTTCCACGAATTGGAAAGCTTACACATTCCAGGATCACCAGTGATGTTACCAGTGAAGCTAAACCCATATTTAGTAAAGGTCTGGATTTCAGAATGACCTCTCATTCTTTTACCCCAAACTGCCATAGAATTACATTTTATTTACATATTTTTTTATTTATTTAAGATTGCATTTTATTTATTTTGTTTATTTATTATTATTATTATTATTATTATTATTATTATTATTATTATTATTATTATTATTTGGTCCCAAAGAAACCCTCCGTCATAATAACCCAGCACCCAGTATTTAACCCTTTCTGCACACCCAGCCCCTGGGCTTTTTATTGGGGGGGGGGGTTTGTCCCTGGTTCCCTCACACCCCTCCCATAATACCTCCCTCTCCCCTCTTTCTATTTGCCATCTTATCTCCATCTAGTGTAGTCAGCTAAGCTTGTGGCCGCGTTGTCTTCGGGACCGCCCTTATCGCCCGCAATCGGCCAACGGGATTCGGGTTTTTGCATTTTTTACTGCGTTTCCCCCCCCCCCCTTCTACCTTACGTGACCTTTTGTTTTCGTTTTTTCAGCGTTTGACCTTAGCCTATTGTATGTACTCTTGACCTCCAGTACACGTTGCACCTAATACCCTCCCGCTCCCGCACTGCCAAAGCTTTGCCCTTGATCATGAAATACCCTTTGTTTGTCGCGTTTCACTGGGTTTGAAGACATGAGGTCATTTGTCTTGTTTCGCTGGGCGTGAATACATCAGGTAGGTGTTGAAAATGTTAGCCTGTAACTGTAGTCTTTCCACATAAGTGTAGAGGACTTGGTTGTAAGAAATCGTCCGTAAGAGAGTAGAACTCTGTTTATAAAATCTCGTATGGACTGTTAAACATATTGTTGACCAAATTAGTAAGGAATAATGTCAAACTCTGTTTATAAAATCTCATATGGACTGTTATTCATATTATTGTTGACCAAATTAGTAAGGAATAATGTCAAACTCTGTTTATAAAATCCCGTATGGACTGTTATTCACATTATTGTTGACCAAATTAGTAAGGAATAATGTCAAACTCTGTTTATAAAATCTCATATGGACTGTTATTCATATTATTGTTGACCAAATTAGTAAGGAATAATGTCAAACTCTGTTTATAAAATCTCGTATGGACTGTTATTCATATTATTGTTGACCAAACTAGTAAGGAATAATGTCAAACTCTGTTTATAAAATCTCGTATGGACTGTTATTCATATTATTGTTGACCAAATTAATAAGGAATAATGTCAAACTCTGTTTATAAAATCCCATTATGGAATGTTAAAACATATCTGTTTATAAAATGTTGGACTGTTAACCAGTAAGTAAATAATAAAACTGTTTATAAAATCAAATATTATTCAGTTAGAAAACTAGTAAGGAATAATGTCAAACTCTGTTTATAAATCTCGTTTTTATTCATATTATTGCGATAAATCAAACTCTGTATAAAATCCCATTATGAACATATTATAGAAAGTTCCAAATATTCAGTTAGCAGTAAAATAAAAAGATGTGATATTGTCCCCAGAAGCATCTTAGAAGCTTTATTTGTACAGCTAACAAATAAAGATAATATTGTTTAATATTCAAAGTCCATTCTGCACAAGATGTTCGCGGAACCATTGAAAGAGACATTAAAGGTTATCGGAAATTTTCATAGTCCCCTCCGTGCTTTATCCATAACCTAGGTCAACCAAGGTTAGCTTGTCCTCATTTGAAGACCAACCTCTGATGTAATGACATTTGTCAGTATAAAATGGGTATATACTCCTTTTGAAGAAGTATATATGTACGTGTGTGTGTATATATATATCTATATTTGTGTGTGTATGTATATATGTATGTATGTATGTATGTGTGTGTGTGTGCGCCCGCGCTTCGTGTTCTAGTGGTAATGGGTTTTGACACGAGTTCGAGCCCAGGTAGAAACGGGTTTGGTTTGGACATATTAATAAAACGGGGTCGATAAAAGACTTGAGAGAATAAATGAATAAGTGACAGCTTTTGAAATAATGAAATGTTAAAAAAAATCAGCTTTTCTGAAGCACTATGACAACTTTTTCAGATTAGAGTGGGTTCCCTATGTGCAGACGTAAATCACTGGTTTGCAAAATATAACTAACATAGAGTCGAAAAAAATAATGTTAGGCAACACTAAGGAGATGTAGGGAGAAAAGTCATGATTATCCTGGTGTACAAAGGAAGGTTCAAAAGTCTGAAGTCATATTGACTTGTCAGGGGTAGAATTAAGAAATATGATGAGTAAGCATTTAGGGGCAGCGCTGCGCTTGAAGGCTTAGAAATTGAAAGTTTTCAAAGACTAGGTAGAAATAAGACATTTCCATTGTTCCTGTACTTTCTCGCAGTATTGCTTTCCATAATTACGCAAATACCTTAGTTTTTCCACCCAGAGCTCCTGACCGCAGATGCACTGATCTTCAAACACTTTTTGTCATAGGGAATAGGAGTGCAGCAGCTCATCTGTTGCTGCAACCCGTTTCATTCCTTTTACTCTACCTCCATTCATATTATATTTCTTCCATCTCGCTATCAACCCTCTCCTAACGATTATATCATAGCTTAACTGCAAGGTCTTCCTCCTGTTACACCTTTCAAACCTACCTACTCTCAATTTCCTTTCCAGTGCTGAATGACCTCAAAGGTCCCAGCGCTTGGCCTATGGCCTAAACTCTATATTCCATTCCATTCCATTCTTTCCATTAAGGTTGAATGCATTTTATCCCCTGGCAAAAAAGGACGGATGGCTGTAAAATACCTCTCCTAAAGCACTCAGTGTCTCTCCTCTCACCCCTCCGTATAATATAATCATTCCTGATTCCTTTTTTTAAGCAAATTATCGTAGCTAACACCACCAGAACATTTACAAGAATCGCGTCGAAAATGTTGTTGTTTCCTTCCATAAATTATTTCTTTCTTCCATTTATTATTTCCTTCTTTCATATATTATATACCAGCCAACGCTTCACGAAAGCTTAGTAGCCTTGCGGTCTGTACCTTGTCAGAAAGCGTAAATTTTATCGCTTTTGTCACATGACTCCAGGGTTATAAATAAATTTATTCTCGTCCTCGCTTACTTTTATGCATCCTTTTTTTTTCATTGACGTCATCTAAGTGAAAAGGTCTCACAATCCGACCAAAAAAAATAAACCGAAAAAGAAAAAAAAAATGGTTGTACCTGTGGAGCCGAGGGGCACAGTTACTGGGCATATTGATCAGCTGGGTATTTACGAGATGTCTTCCAGAAAGATTTGCGGTAAGGTGGGTATGTGTGTGTGTGTGAGAGAGAGAGAGAGAGAGAGAGAGAGAGAGAGAGAGAGAGAGAGAGAGAGAGAGAGATTAGTGAATGCAACCAAGGAGAATCAGTGTTATGCAAAGTATGTCACCTGGATTAGTATGACTTTTCCACAAGTTCATCAGCTGGCTCTTGTTTATAATCTTGACATTTACATTATTTCAAATTAAGGAGAGCAAGAACGTTCAAATGAACAACAGGAAACTTAATTCCGTAACCTATGATGTGCCCCAACATTTTCATGCATTTCCTGACGGTTAAAAAATCCTCCCATATCGGTGTTGATGACCATGGTCGTTGCGACGCCAAGTTATTATAGATTATATATATGTATATATATCTATACATATATATATTTATATATATAAAGTTGTGAAGATGAAAATTCCTACGTAGATAAATCAAAGACGGAACAGAAAAGTGTTCTGTATCTGGAACGTGTCTATACCTCTTTTCAATCAATCATGATTTTTTTTGTATAAGGTAGCACTAAATCAGAAGCTGAATTCTGAAGATAAGGAGCGCTTATGAACTCCAGGATACGATCCAAAAACGTGGTCAGTCTTGCCTGGTTTTGTGATCCTTCTTTTGTTGCTTATTCGAATTAAAGTATCTTTGATTATCCAGCGGTTTTTGATTATCCAACGGTTGAAACGACACTAAATCTCAGTTTGTAATGTGGTTGGTACCACAGATATTATTAGATATGACTAAATTCTTCTCTAGTGACTCACATAAATTTCATTGTACCTTCTGCGGGGTATCATATGTACACCAGTATCTTTGTCCCCATAAGGGAGTAGTGCCGTCAGTGCACCTCATGCGGTGCACTGTAGGCAATTGCTGCTTAAGGCTCTTTGCAACCCCTTTCGTCCCCTTTACTGTACTGCCTTTCATTTTCACTTTCTTCCATCCTACTTTCCACCCTCTCCTAACAATTGATTCATAGTGCAACTGCTTTGAGGTTTTCCTCCTGTTACACCTTTCAAACCTTTTGCTGTCCATCTCCGTTTCAGCGCTGAATGACCTCATAGGCCCCAGTGCTTGGCCCTTGGCCTAAATTCTATGCTCAATTCTATTCAGTATCTTTGGGTGTTACATTTCTCTCGTAAATGTAAGTGTTCGCAAAACCGACAGGGTTAAAGAGCTTAAATTAAAATATTAATAAGAAGATAGTTTATGTCTGTAGGTGTTACTACTACTGTATATGTCATGCATACTCATTTTTATTGACCATCAGAAGTAAATGAAGCTGTCAGCATTAAAAGATGAAAATCACTATCACGAAAACTTTTAATAATCACTTGCAGACACACATGTCTGTAGTCGACTTTCTATTTTTTATATATATATATATATATATATATATATATATATATATATATATATATATATATATATATATATATATATATATATATATATATATATATATATATAAATAAATGTATGGAAAAGAAGTGAGGCATTCTGCTCTAGTTAACTTTTGCGATGTACTGAAAAATTATGTTGTATGATAACGAAAGCATGAAGATATTGGCTAAAAAACGAATGTAAAACAGCATGTGAAAATTCTCTCTCTCTCTCTCTCTCTCTCTCTCTCTCTCTCTCTCTCTCTCTCTCTCTCTCGGTCCACCAAAGTTGCAGATTGATATACGGAAAATTTAAAAGTGATTTTATAATGTAAGAACATTCAAAAATTCTTTCAAGTTAATACATACTCATATTTAACTGTGATGTGATTAGAATATGTATTCATGTATAGCATGTGTATTTGTGTTTGCGTTTATACTTTTATAATATAGTGTTTATGTATATGTGTGCATGTGTATATATGTGTGTGTGTATGTTTATATATATATATATATATATATATATATATATATATATATATATATATATATATATATACATACATACATATACATACTGTATATGTATGTATGTATTTACTGTATACTTGTTCAAAGTTAGTTTTGCATCTTTTTTATCTTTCGTATCGTCCATGTCTATTTATGCTTTGGAGGTCATATTATATATATATATATATATATATATATATATATATATATATATATATATATATATATATATATATATATATATATATATATATATATATTTATATATATATGTATGTATATATATACATACACAGTCTTGAGATATTAGGCGCCACTTTCATGATTCCCGTCGGAGCTGGTCCAACCCCAGCCTCTGGGCCAGATCCATACTCGACATTTTTATTTGATCTGGAGTCCAGGCAATGATAGATGGAAGTCCCGTAATGACTGTCATCAACAGCTGGGAGGGACTTCGCAGTAAGGTCCCATCGCGGAGAGACAGGCGCGACGACGTCAAAACCCACTATTTTTGAATGTAATTGTTTCTTGGAAGCGTCTCTCTCTCTCTCTCTCTCTCTCTCTCTCTCTCTCTCTCTCTCTCTCTCTCTCTCTCTCTCTCTCTCTCTCTGAAGTGGACTAAATGATCGCTTGTAATCCTCTCTCTCTCTCTCTCTCTCTCTCTCTCTCTCTCTCTCTCTCTCTCTCTCTCTGAAATGGACTAAATAATCGCTTATAATTCCCCTCTCTCTCTCTCTGTCTCTCTCTCTCTCTCTCTCTCTCTCTCTCTCTCTCTCTCTCTCTCTCTCTCTCTCTCGCTCTCTTTCTGAAATGGACTGAATAATCACTTGTCATTCTCTCTCTCTCTCTCTCTCTCTCTCTCTCTCTCTCTCTCTCTCTCTCTCTCTCTCTCTCTCTCAAGTGGACTGAATAATCACTTGTCATTCTCTCTCTCTCTCTCTCTCTCTCTCTCTCTCTCTCTCTCTCTCTCTCTCTCTCTCTCTCTCTCTCTGTCTGGAGAACCAGTCAGTTTGAAGGAGTTTAAAAAAAATCCGTGCAAAAATAGATGTCCTTTACTAACAAAAAATACACCTTATCTAATACAAAAAAAAAAAAAAACATATTTCTCAGAAGTTCCCTGATGTAGTTTCTTCTTTCTTGTGCCGAGTATTTCATCCATTAAGGAATGTTGTTTGATTTTTCTCGTAATTCTTCGCTTATTCGAAGTAAAAGTACTTCCTATTGATCGCTGTATTTCATATGGTTCCACTGTATTTTACATGGTTCCGCTGTATTTCACATGGTTCCGCTGTTTTTTTTACATGGTTCCGTTGTTTTTTACATGGTTCCGCTGTATTTTACATGGTTCCGTTGTTTTTTACATGGTTCCGTTGTATTTTACATGGTTCCACTGTATTTTACATAATTCCGTTGTTTTTTACATGGTTCCGTTGTTTTTACATGGTTCCGCTGTATTTTACATGGTTCCACAGTATTTTACATGGTTCCACTGTATTTTACATGGTTCCGCTGTATTTTACATGGTTCCGCTGTATTTTACATGGTTCCACTGTATTTTACATGGTTCCGCTGTATTTTACATGGTTCCGTTGTTTTTTACATGGTTCCGCTGTATTTTACATGGTTCCGTTGTTTTTTACATGGTTCCGTTGTTTTTTACATGGTTCCACTGTATTTTACATAGTTCCGTTGTTTTTTACATGGTTCCGTTGTTTTTACATGGTTCCGTATTTTACATGGTTCCAGTGTATTTTACATGGTTCCGTTGTTTTTACTGTATTTTATGGTTCCGTTGTTTTTACATGGTTCCTCTGTATTTTACATGGTTCCGTTGTTTTTTCCACATGGTTCCGCTGTATTTTACATGGTTCCGTTGTTTTTTTTACATGGTTCCGCTGTATTTTACATGGTTCCACTGTATTTTACATGGTTCCGTTTTTACATGTTTTTATTTTACATGGTTCCGTTGTATTTTTTACATGGTTCCACTGTATTTTACATAGTTCCGTTGTTTTTACATGGTTCCGTTTTTTTCCACTAACATGGTTCCGCTGTATTTTATTTTACATGGTTCATTTTACATGGTTCC
Source organism: Macrobrachium rosenbergii (assembly GCF_040412425.1). NCBI lineage: Eukaryota > Metazoa > Arthropoda > Malacostraca > Decapoda > Palaemonidae > Macrobrachium > Macrobrachium rosenbergii. The sequence continues at coordinate 3,299,112 of NC_089793.1, read as the reverse complement.
GTTGTTTTTACATGGTTCCACGTTGTTTTTTCCACTGTGTTTTTTACATGGTTCCGCTGTATTTTACATGGTTCCACTGTATTTTACGGTTCCTCTGTTTTTACATGGTTCCACTGTATTTTACATGGTTCCGTTGTTTTTTTTACATGGTTCCACTGTTGGTTCCACTTTATTTACATGGTTCCACTGTATTTTACATGGTTTTTATGGTTCCACAGTATTTTACATGGTTCCACTGTATTTTACATGGTTCCACTGTATTTTACATAGTTCCGTGTATTTTACATGTTTTTTACATGGTTCCGTTTTACATGTTCCACAGTTTTTACATGGTTCCACTATTTTACTGGTTCATTTTACATGGTTCCGCTGTATTTTACATGGTTCCGCTATTTTACATGTATTTTACATGGTTCCACTGTATTTACATCCAGTTCCACTGTATTTTACATGGTTCCATTTTACATGGTTCCACTGTATTTTACATGGTTCCAGTGTATTTTACATGGTTCCACTGTATTTTACATGGTTCCACCGTATTTTACATGGTTTCGCTGTATTTTACATGGTTCCTCTGTATTTTACATGGTTCCACTGTATTTTACATGGTTCCAGTGTATTTTACATGGTTCCACTGTATTTTACATGGTTCCACTGTATTTTACATGGTTCCATTTTCCTCTGTATTTTTACATGGTTCCAGTGTATTTTTACATGGTTCCTCTGTATTTTACATGGTTCAGTGTGGCACACATGGTTCCACTGTATTTGCGTTCCACCGTATTTTACATGGTTTCGCTGTATTTTACATGGTTTCATTTTGTATTTACATGCCACTGTATTTACATGGTTCAGTGTATTTTACATAGTTCCACTGTATTTTACATGGTTCCATATGTTCCTTAGTTCCACCGTATTTTTACATGTTTCGCCATATTTACATGGTTCCTCTGTATTTTACATGGTTCACTGTATTTTACATAGTTCCAGTGTATTTTACATGGATTCCACTGTATTTTACATGGTTTCCCACCGTATTTTACATGGTTTTTCGCTGTATTTATGGTTCCTCTGTATTTTACATGGTTCCACTGTGTTTTATGGTTCCACTGTATTTTACATCGTTCACCAATGTTACATGGTTCCACTGTATTTTACATGGATTCCACTGTATTTTACATGGATTTCCTCTGTATTTTACATGGTTCCTGTATTTACATGGTTCACGAAGTATTTTACATGGATTTCCACTGTATTTTATGGTTCCACAGTATTTTACATGGTTCCACAGTATTTTACATGGTTCCACTGTATTTACATGGTTCCGCAGTATTTTACATGGTTCCATTGTATTTTACATGGTTCCACAGTATTTTACATGGTTCCTCTGGTATTTTTACATTTGTGGTTCCACTGTATTTTATGGTTCCACTGTATTTTGGTTCCGCTGTATTTTACATGGTTCCATTTTACATGGTTCCACATGGTTCCACTGTATTTTACATGGTTCTGCAGTATTTTACATGGTTCCACTGTATTTTACATGGTTCCGTTGTATTTTACATGGTTCCACTGTATTTTACATGGTTCCATGGTTCTGTATTTTACATGGTTCCACATGGTTCAGTATTTTACATGGTTCCACAGTATTTTACATGTTTCCACTGTATTTTACATGGTTCCGCAGTATTTTACATGGTTCCACTGTATTTTACATGGTTCCGCTGTATTTTACATGGTTCCTCTGTATTTTACATGGTTCCACTGTATTTTACATGGTTCCACTGTATTTTACATGGTTCCACAGTATTTTACATGGTTCCACAGTATTTTACATGTTTCCACTGTATTTTACATGGTTCCACAGTATTTTTACATGGTTCCACTGTATTTTACATGGTTCCATTGTATTTTACATGGTTCCTCTGTATTTACATGGTTCCACTGTATTTACATGGTTCCAGTATTTTATATGGTTCCAATTGTATTTTACATATGGTTCCTCTGTATTTTACATGGTTCCACTGTATTTTACATGGTTCCGCTGTATTTTACATGGTTCCGCTGTATTTTACATGGTTCCACTCCCTGAGTAGTTATGTAATAAGTGAACCATTCATGACGTTCTTCAGCATATTTGCTTTTATATTTTATCTGCTTTTATCGCGTTATTGAGCAGCATGAAGAAACGGCATATGGACTCTCCGAAGAAGGTTTCATTTCCTGTCACTTTTCTTAGGAAGCTTTTGCTTCTTACTGGTAAGTCCTTGATTTGACAGACTGATGATTGATTGAACGGGCATTGGGTATTGTAACTGTTTAACTGTTCCTCAAGAACGTTTTAATTTAACCAAGTTTAGGTTATTCATTTCTTTTTATTTATTAATGTATTTCGTAGTTAATTTCTTCGGTCGTTTGATATCTGTGATGGAGAGCCATTACTTCTTTTATAACGCCTATTGCATCTCGTGATCCTCGTGAATAATGTCTATACCATCAGCAAGGCAGTAGCTGTTATATAAGTTTAAAGTAAAACTATTGCATTTGTTCCATTTCTTACAAACTCGTATTAGGAAACCTTAGGTAAAATAATTGTGTTGCGCGTCGTCCCTGCCGCATTTTAAAACTGCTCTAATTTACTTCATTAAACAGAAGAAGAATCTTTTTTTTATCCTAAGGTAAAGCTCCCTTATCGTCCCATATCATCAGTGAGCAATTGCCCCATTTACTTGCAATGTATTTTACTTGTATCTTGTTGAGACGATGTTTTCCTGTTTACCCAAAAGGGAGAGAACGATCAAAGTCGTATTACATGATGCGGACGCAACTGCAGAGGAAGCTTAGCCAATCGATCACCTAGTCTCCAAGGGAGGAGGGAGTTTTGTTCGTGATTAGGAAATTAGAGGACCTCTGATTAGCTGACAGTCGGGTTCGGGCACAAATGCCTTTGCAGAGGACACCGAGGTCAGCGCCGTCAGGATTCTCTCGACTGGTCATGCTTGTTGGCAGTCGTGGATATGTTTGGCTGAGTTGCTTTACATAAGTGTAGGCATTATTTGAGGTTCTTTGCAGCGTTCCTTCGGCCCCTAGCTGCAGCCCCTTTCATTCTTTTTTGTACTGTACGTCCGTTCATATTCTCTTTCATCCATCGTACTTTCTACCCTCTCCTAACTATTGTTTCACAGTCCAGCTGCGAGGTTTTCCTCCTGTTACACCTTTCAAACCTTTTTGCTGTGAGTTTCCGTTTCAGCGCTGAATGACCTCATAGGTCCCATCGCTTGGCCTTTGGCCTAAGTTCCGTATTGTTCTATTTGCAGGAGTAAGTTTTGATGAGAAGAATCATGAGACGTATATTGGGATACACAATTACACGTAATGATTGTATTAATTCATTCGGGTCTTTGATGTGCGAAGAAAGTAAATTGAAACGTAAATGTCAAAATTGTTCGTTATTTCTTGAACTTTGCAATTGGAAAGAATGAAGACTTTTGGTAAACATGCTTCCATGCATTCCTATGCAGTTTTTTTTATTTATTTTGTTTTATTCATTTTTATAAAGCGAAGACGAAAGGTGAGATTTCCCCTTATTGATTACTTGAACAAGGCAAAAAACTTGAGTTTTATTTCAATCCATTCATTTAATTCTGTCGTTGCCGACTAGAAAAGTTATTCTCTCTCTCTCTCTCTCTCTCTCTCTCTCTCTCTCTCTCTCTCTCTCTCTCTCTCTCTCTCTCTCTCTCTCTTCTGAAGGATCCGGTGTTATGTCATGAGAGAAGTCAGTTTTGTTACCAACGCGTGAGACTGTCATGAAACTATATTATACTATTTGAACACAGTAGAATGTTTATTACCTAAGGCTCAGTCCATGAACACCTGCCTTATACCCAGTGACCCAGAACATGTCGATACCTGTCTCTCCACTAGAGATAAAAAAAAGTAGTATGAAATGAAGTCGGTGAATTATTGAAAGAAAATCCGACGGACAATAAAAATATAGAGAGAGGCGGGTAGGAACTGCCGATAACGCAAATTCATATCTTATCGCGTACCAGAGCCGGACAACAGATCATTTTAGGGCACACTGGATTTCATACCACACATTAGCTTTTAATGTTTGTTGACGTAGTAATAAGAAAAAAGAAGAATACTATTATAATCTCTTTCTATGTAATTCGTCCTTGACGGGACCAGTCGAGTTTTAAAGGAATATCAAGCAAGCCCGTAAAAAATTCTCCCAAGCGCCCAGAGCTCTCTCTCTCTCTCTCTCTCTCTCTCTCTCTCTCTCTCTCTCTCTCTCTCTCTCTCTCTCTCTCTCTCCAAGAACACCCTCTTGCTATGAGCGTAAGCTCATCATGCAACCATCGGATTTGCTAGTTACCAAGGAGCAGAAACTGGTTCCGCCGTCAGTGGAGCATCCAGAAATGCTCTTCCAAAAAGTCACACAGTGAAGTATTTCCACGAATGTCCAGACAATTCTTATTTCCCCTGAGCTTTACAGAACGGCCCCAGGTAAACTGTCCTCTTCCTTTCTCTCTCTCTCTCTCTCTCTCTCTCTCTCTCTCTCTCTCTCTCCCTCTCTCTCTCTTTTTCCTTCCTCATCGTCCTCTTTCCTCTGAAAACTATATGTCAGTTCGCCCTCATTCCGTACCCTGCTTGAGCGATGGGTTTCCAGGTACTGCGTAACTGCATGATAACGGTGTCTCCTGGAATGGTCATAGCAGTATGTACCTCCAGGAACCGTGGGGGAAAAATGATTTTATAGCCCTGTTTACTCAAATTCGCCGTATTTGAATAGATTTTGACTCTCTCTCTCTCTCTCTCTCTCTCTCTCTCTCTCTCCTCTCTCTCTCTCTCTCTTACGAACTGTAGAAATTTCTCAGTTGGGACCCGCAGGCACTTTTTCAGAGGGTCATCAGTAACGTATTTCTGGTAATTCCAGTCCACGGATGGGTTACCCGGTTACCTTTATTGTTGTTAAGGTGAACGCGTTCTTGGTTCGTCCTTAATGACCATAACCGGCAGTAGTTTTCCTATTCAGAGCGTTTACGCAAGGATGGGATATCCCACAAGTGAACGGAAATTTTAGCACCCATAGCATGTACTCATTATTGTTGGTTTTTTTTTTTTTTTTTTTTTGCTTGGTCGGTATCCTGCAATTGAAATTATGTTATTATTATTATTATTATGTGTGTTATTATGTGCTGATTATTATTATTGCTGATATTGAGGCAAGTTTGAAAATAACGCTCTCTCTTGCCACTCCCCCCCAACCCTCCCCTGCCCCCCCACTCTCTCTCTCCTCCTCCTCCCCTCTCCCCTCTCTCTCTCCCCTCCCCTCTCCCCCTCTCCCTCTCCCCTCCTCCTCTCCTTTCTCTCCCTCCTCCTCTCCCTCCCACTCCCCGTATTCGTGTGTGCGGTTCGTCTCCCGAAAACCATAGTTGCTACGATGCCGGCCAGTTGCCTGAGTCGTGAATTTACGCTCCAGAGACACGTCGATGCTACCACGGCTGTTAGCAACCAACCACCGTGAAGAGACACTATTTTTGGCGCATCAGCTATTCTTGGCAATGGCAGAACAGGTAGCAATTTTACTTCCGGTTGTTGTTGTTCTTCTTCTTCTTCTTGTTTTTGCCGGTTATATCAATTTGCGCGTGCGTCAGCAAATTTTTTTAATTAATCTCCGTGATGCTGACGGCTATTACGCATTATGGTCATAATAACAGACATCATGTTGTCATCTTCCTTCCAAAATGCGACGGTTTGTTTTTTTTCTCTCTCTCTCTCTCTCTCTCTCTCTCTCTCTCTCTCTCTCTCTCTCTCTCTCTCTCTCTCTGTCGCATCATGGCCCTCTTGGAGATGGCTCCATAGTCTTCATTTCCACTGCATTCAACATTTGAGAATTGAAGTAGTTGTAATTTATTAAGTAAAATATGCTCATCAAATTCTTTAAGAACAAATTGTTCGTGTCAGCCTCATTAGAGCCAAGAATATTAGGACACTGTTCTGGTTTAACTATTTAATAATAATAATAATAATAATAATAATAACAATAATAATAATAAGAGTCACTAAAATGGTGAAGACATCCACAGTGGTGTAAATGTAAATATATATTAGAAATATATTTTTCTAATATATATTTACAACATTGTGGATTTCTTCACCAATAATAATAATAATAATAATAATAATCCAAATTATACCCGAGTAGCACCCCAATGGATTAAACAATAATAACAACAACAACAGCAATAACAATAATAATAATAATAATAATAATTCAAGGTACACCTGAGTAGCGCCGTAACGGCAGGTGGGAGTTTCCACCACGATACCATTGCGCAAGCGCGGACGGGATATAAACAAACTCTTGTTGTCTTCCTTTTCCATTTACGTGGGCCAGTGTTTTGTTGTGAATATTATTTGTGTACTATAGTATTTTTTGTATACTGTAGTATTTTTTGTATACTATATTATTTTTTAATACTATATTATTTTGTACGTTTTTTTTTATTTTTCAATTCATTTTTCGGACGAGGGATTTTATTGTGTGTAATGTATGTTTTTGAATGACTCAGAATCGTGTTGTAAGCGTGGTAATCGTTCATTTACGTGATTTATATTAAATCAACGCAAAAGAAGAAGACCCACGAACAAAAATAAAACGAACAAACAAGACGAAAGACACGTAAACAAATAAAAAATATAAATAAACAAAAAACAAATAGACACGTACACACGGGAGGGAGGGAGTTGCAACATCACCTGAGGTTTACTTTTCGTTTCAATAAGTGGAGGAAGAGGTGGAGGAGGTTTCGCGGAAGACTGACTGGTTACGAAATAGCGGCTCAGACAAAAACATGATTTACCCTTCGTGGGCTTCGTCATCCGCTCTCTCTCTCTCTCTCTCTCTCTCTCTCTCTCTCTCTCTCTCTCTCTCTCGGTGTGGAAGGTGGTTTTGTTTGTTTTCCATTTTCGGGTGAAAAACAAAACTGTGAATTCAGTGGTGTGGCTTTTTTTTATTAAATATATTGCACGTATTATCAAACACATTTTGAAGTGTGGTCTAGGACACAAATAGAAAACCATGAATTAGATAATAATACATGTCCATGAGAAAGAAAAATGGATTTTATGTAAACTCTATTAGAGAGAGAGAGAATATCCCGGATATGTTAGTACTTATTAAAACCAAAGTATTAAAACAAGAGGTGAGTGTTATCAAAGAAGTGCAACCTTGGATTTCAAAACTGGCAGAAATGGCGATGTGATTCTCAGGCGGGCAAACGTGCTGTAAATGTTTATGAAGTGACGATGAAACTCGTGTATTTGCATAGGGGATTTCCTCCCCTTTCACCAGTTACACGATGTGTCAGTGGTGAATACTTTCTTGTTGCTTTAGATTCCAGCTTATACAGGAATATACATATATATATATATATATATATATATATATATATATATATATATATATATATATATATGTGTGTGTGTGTGTGTGTGTGTGTGTGCGTATGTATATATATATATATATATATATATATATATTGTATATATATATATATATATATATATATATATTGTGACCAATTAGTAGATCCTGCTAGGGAAGAATATAATTATTCTTGTGTGCTCCCTGCCTAGAGTCGAGGCAGAGACAAGCTGAAAACTGTCATAACCAGGAGAGTTGGCTATCATTACTGGTCTTACATCAGGGTCCTGATCTGCGCTAATGTAAGCCACCTGAGCAAGGTGAAAGCTAATAATGTAAGCAAGACAAGTTCTTTTCTTTCCTCTATGTTAGCAGTTTTCAAATGGACCACAAACCTAGAGTCAGTTTTACCATAGTCTCAAGGCCCCTTTACTTCTTTTCTGTCGTACAACTTTCTTTATGCCAAAACTGGGTTTATTATGTTGCAAAACCAAGTTCACAGGTCTTAGTTAATTAATTTAGTTCCTGCACTTGCTCTGCATACAACAATATATGTTAAACTGTGTGTAGTGTAATAATAAGAATAATAAAAATTATCATAGGAGCTTCTTTCTTGAAAAGAATTCTTTACAGGTTTATGATGGGACATGACACTTTTAAGTAAATAAAATTACGGTTATGGCCACTGCTACTATCGCCCACAGACCTTTTTATCACAGTGTCCCTTAAGTATAAGCAAATTGAGTCAGCGATGTGTAGTTCGGCAGTTTAGCCAGAAATCCGATGATGATTTATGTGGAACATCCAGCAGGTAATGCAATAGGCATCTCTATGAACACTTATGTCTAGCTTCTACTGTGGGTGGCTTCATTCGTCTCAAGAATTCTGCAGGTAGAAGGTAAATCACTGAGCCTTGTCTGAGAATACATTTGGGTGGACTTAGAGCATCTACTGCTGGGCCAGTACGGCTCACCAGCTGGAGATATGATAGGCTTGGACAAATGCAATACTTAAAGTCGCCCTTCATTTAAACATGGGGCCCTCTTCCTCTGAACCAGCAATTCTGGAGTTGATCTAAAGTCTGCTGTAAACCAACTGGTTATTTCAAGTCTTGGAAAAGTGACCTTACTGTCTTAAGGTAGCTATGGGACCACAAAAGCGCCCATATCTTTGCTGGCAGCTTCCTGCTTACGTACAGAACTGGTGATAGTTAAAGACTTGACAGTTCAAGAAAGACTGATTAGAGATAGGAAAGGTGTTGTAACTACCCTTAGCTCATGAATCCTATGGTATCTTAGAAAAACCGACATTTATGTTTTTACCCCGCTGTTGGTCCTATGAGTAACAGATTTAGACGACTGGTAAAAATATAAATACTTCAAAAGAAAAATGCTAATTTATCATCGCTGTAAAGGACACATTGAATGTAGAATAAAAAAAAGTGCATAATTTAAGCAAAAGTTTCAAAAGGAAATTATGACAGGAGCAGGATTACATTAGGTACGTAACAATATATACAGCATATATATATATATATATATATATATATATATATATATATATATATATATATATATATATATATATATATTTATATATATAGCATATATATATATATATATATATATATATATATATATATATATATATATATATATATATATATATACAACCTAGCAAGCTGTTGATTTGAAAGTATTCCGATGCATTATTTTTTCCTCCCCTCGACCTCCTAATTCGTAGAAAATAAACCCAGAGACTTCAATGCTATCTCTGGGAGATTTGCAGGATTGCAAAATGAGCAGGATCGTATAATTATAAAAGAAAGTGAAAGGACGCGTAGTACCAAGACTGGAATGGTCAGTGATTAGCTTTTTTTTTTATATATAAAGTCTGGGATCCAGGACGCGTCAGGGACACCTGTTGTAAATTACCTGGAAGGCTTCAGGGATGCATGAAAGTGGGCAGCTACTTGGATCTGAAGTGTTATTTGCGAAACAGCTGCTGTTTTTGTATGTCTCGCCGTGGAAGCAAGCATAAAAACACCTTTGTGGTATTGCAGTGATTGATCTGCTGGTTTTGTTGAAATTGGGATAATGATAATACTACCAGTCCTTTGAAGCCTCGGTGCCTCAAGAATGAACTGGAGAGAGATGAAATGACTGATAGTTTTGCAGTACTAGAAATTAATGAGTAATGTGAGGCCCTTGTGAAGTTCTTAAAAATGTTAGGAATAAATGTTTGTTGGGAGAAATTTTACATGATTTCATGAGTAATGTAATACCCTTGTGAAGTTGTTAAAAATGTTAGGAATAAATGTGTGTGGGGAGAAATTTTACATGATTTCATGAGTAATGTGATGCCCTTGTGAAGTTGTTGGGAGAATTTACATGATTTCATGAGTAATGTGATGCCCTTGTGAAGTTGTTAAAAATGTTAGGAATAAATGTGTGTGGGGAGAAATTTTACATGATTTCATGAGTAATGTAATACCCTTGTGAAGTTGTTAAAAATGTTAGGAATAAATGTTTGTTGGGAGAAATTTGACATGATTTCATGAGTAATGTAACACCCTTGTGAAGTTGTTAAAAATGTTAGGAATAAATGTTTGTTGGAAGAAATGTTTCATGATTCATGAGTAAAAAGTAAGAGAATGGTTTTGCAGACCACTGAGCTGATTAACAGCTCTCCTAGGCTGGCCCGAAGGTGGATTAGACTTATTTTACGGCTAAGAACCAATTGGTTACTTAGCAACGGGACCTACAGCTTATTGTGGAATCCGAACCACATTATAGCGAGAAATGAATTTCTATCACCAGAAATAAATTCCTCTAACTCTTCATCAGCCGGCGGCGGGAATATGTGATGCGCTTGTGAAGTTGTTAAAAATGTTAGGAATAAATGTTCACTGGAAGAAATGTTAAATGATTTCACTGAAAAGAGAAATGACAATAAGGGAAGCGTTGGTTAGTGGATAAACCTCACAAGAATTATGAAAGAGTGATTGAAAGGCCTCTCGGTGAATGGAAGTGCAATTGCTTTTATAAGTGATCATTATTTATTGTAAAAAGGAGGCAGATTCGGGTAGAGGCTCATTGCTGAGAATTAGGAAGGCCAGGGAACAATAATGCTGTTACCCCCTAAGGGAGGTAGTGCCGTCAGTGCACCTCACGGGGTACACTGTAGGCATTACTAAAGGTTCTTTGCAGCGTCCTTTCGGCCCCTAGCTACAACCCCTTTCATTCCTTTTACTGTACCTTCATTCATATTAGCTTTCTTCCATCTTGCTGTCCACCCTATCCTAACGAGGTTTTCCTCCTGTTACACCTTTGTAACCTTTTACTCCCAATTTTCCTTTCAGCGCTGAATGACCTCATAGGTCCCAGTGCTTGGCCCTTGCCTAAACTCTATATTCCATTCCAATAATGCGGTTAGACAAAATGCGGATGGGTTTTTCTGAAGGGACAGTAAAAACTACTTGCAATACATTTTCATCATTATCATCATCTTCCCCTTCAATGAAGTGTGAGATGTAAAGAACATTCGTGAAATTCCATCACAATGTCATTATTGCACTTTCACTTCCACGGGTCTCCACTCATTTCCATCCTCCCTTCTCATAATTCTCAGCCAAGTAGCCTGGGTCTCTCAACTTTTCTAGTGCCCACAGTCGCCCAGCTATCAGGTAGTATCCTCCTTCCAAGGGTTGTGCGAAGGACATGTCTAAGCCATCCTCATCTCTTGTTCGTCATTATCTCATTTTATCATGGAGCTTTAGTAATTTCCCTTTTATGGTATCATTTTTCATTCTTGCTTGTCGCCAGTACATTTTCAAAACAGATCATTGGCAATTTAAAGGAAACAAGGAATTGAAGAGATTGTTGCCAAACCTGTAACTTGTATCCTAATCACTGGGATTTACAGAGGAAAGCATAACGGGAGTCACTGTCACGTTTATCCTCTTTAACTGTCAAACCAAGATGATTTCCCTTGTGTAGAGGCCTTCATATATCTACCCAGGAAGCTCATCAGCTTCCTCTTGGACGCCCCATCCCCCTATATACACTGCGCCCCTCACCTCTATCTTGCATGCATTCTCTTCTTAGATATCAACATCCTTTCGTCCCTAAACTCTTCGGCCCAATCTAACCTGCATTTTCTTCAACCATATCTCTCCTTCCTCCAAAAACTTCAGAATGAACCATATTTTTTCCCCAAGTGTGTTTTCTTCAATTCTCTGCACATGACCAAACAACCTCAAAGCATTTATTCTAGCCTTCCATTTGTTTACATTTCTCACCTTTCCAACCTTTGTTTACAACAGATACGTTAGGAAACCACTTATCTCATCAATGTCAATCTTTTGCTACACATCCGCATTAAACATTATTGTCGTAAAAAGAACAGGCCAATAACCCTTACGTTTATCACAAATCTTCTCTACTTCACTAATTAAAGGATTCGCCGCTTCTCTCAGACTGTCTTTGTCCTTTAAATTTTTCTCTATTATTCTCATAAACACTCCAATCTTTTTGCCAGTCTGTGAAACTTTTGGCAAAAAATAAGTCCAAAAAGGCTGTTTTTGCTCTTCGTTGGAATGATATTTTTTTTATTAAACAAATCTGCGAGTAAAAAAGGGGAAACAATATGTGGAGTTACCTAAAAGAAAAACCTGTCACAAAATTATTTTCAGTATTTCTCACTGCTTAATTTTTATTTATTGTTTTTCTTCTGTTTTATTTTGTCCATGATTTATCTGATAAACCCTTGGAAAAGGTTACAAAAACATCCGAACTCTTGAGCCAAAACACTATCTCTCTCTCTCTCTCTCTCTATTTTTTCAGTGCATTTTTTCTCGCGCGGTTCTCCTATTCTCCTCAAAACGAGTGGGTGATACTCCTCCGTTCATTAATTATTAGGAATGAGGTTGCAAGGGGCCCACCTCTTCAACCTGTTCTTTTCTGATTCTTGAATGAATGTAATATATATACTATATATATATATATATATATATATATATATATATATATATATATATATATATATATATATATAAATATATATATATATATATATATATATATATATATATATATATTTATATATTATATATATTATTATATATATAAGATATATATATATATAGGTATATATATATATATATATATATATTGTTTAATGGGAATTTATGTATATAAACATGGGATAGTGAGCGTGGTATAACTAATACACATCAGCTAATATACGTTCAAAGCGAAAAGGAGGCGGGGCCTTTGAACCAGCCAAAAACCCAGAGACCTAAATAAGTAAACAAGTGAATAACTAAATATGTAAACAGATGAAAGTCGCAAGCCGGAGCCTCTCATGCACCGGGACACGAACGACTTGACCAGGAGCAATCCAAGGACAGTCTCGGGGGAGCTAGGAGCTCCTGCAGATGCCTCCGATAGGACCTCGACGTGTCGCATCAGATAGGAGCAGAGTGAGCGGCCCAACCCGCCAGCCAGCAAGTCAGCATCTCCTAGCGATTGAGCAGAAGGCAGGCAGGGCGGTAGTCCTGCCCCGGGAGGGAGAGCGGGAGGGGGAGAGGGAGGGCGCGTGTGTGTGTGTATATGAGTGAGTGAGAGAGAGAGAGAAGGCTCGGCGATATATAAGGCAGGTACGGGAGTGGACTGGCATACGCTAGACATCTCTTTAACTGTTCCAAAGCCTCCCTCTCTGCTCTCTTCCTGCGCGCTGACCAAACGCGTTCCAGTCCAGCTTCTGTTGCGCGAAAGAGTTTCCCCAGTTCCTGTCGCGAGGCGTCTGTCTGGGTTGCACGCTGCGCCCCACCACCCCCCTCTCCCAATTTTTTTGTGGATAATTTTTTTTTATTTGGACTCGTTTCGGACGTCCATCACGCACGCTCGTCCTTCTTCTTTCCTCGTCTGCGACGTGTCTGCGGCTGTATTGACAGACAGGAGACGTCGAGGTGTTTTTCGCAAGCAAAAATGTAAGTTAGCCTTTACCAACGTTTGTGATTCGCTTCTTCTTTTGGATTAATCAGACAGTTCAAACGTTTTTCTCGCTGTGTTAGTATGGAAGAATGTGAACGAGTGAATATTAATATTAATGAGAATGAACTAATGTTTGTCTGACCTGAATGTTTTTTTCTTGTTTACTATGTAAGATGGCAGATTAATTTCTTCACATTCTAAACGCTGTTTCATTCCTCTCTATAGTTTTAGTGCAAACATTACCGGTAGCTTAATATATCATAATAGGATTGAATCAAGGATTTGCGTACAATGTACGGTAGTGAGATCTTCTTCTTCTTCTTCTTCTTCTTCTTCTCATACAAAAATGGGGTAGGAAACTTTTCGTCGCTCTGTCTGGCACTGTGTTCAGATACCCTCGCGGGGACCCTTCCACCTGTGCTTATTAATTCCAGGTAGACCACAGCAACCCGACGTTACCTAGGTTAAGTAGGTCACTTTGAGCAGTCAGTTTGGGCAATTATCTTCACTAACCCCCCACCCCTTCCTACTCATTCCTAAATGAAGATAGCACTCGCTGCCGTGGGGAAATGGTCGTTTGTTGCATGAAATGGGGGAAACGTTAAAAACTCTCTAGATTTTGTCAGCTGAAGGGATAACAATGGCACATGTGACGTCACGGAGTAAGTACGTACACTTGCACCCAGGCCATTGTATGTATAGAGGTCTGGTTTCTCTTTAGCTTGTGGTAGTCGTGGGATGTATATGTATACTTGTGTGTATATATATATATTATATATATGTATGTGTCTATTTGTATTTATATATATATATATATATATATATATATATATATATATATATATATATATATATATATATATATATATATATATATATATATATATATATATATATATATATATATATATATATATATATATATATATATGCTACATGTGTATGTATGCATACATATATACATACATACATACATACACTTTGAATTGCAGCTTCCTGAGAAATTGTAACGGTGGAATTTTTCTCTTACTGAAGCACATATGTATTTATTGTCTACTTTTTTATTTGCTTGCTATTTCGGTACGTGTTGTCATTAACTTTCCCTCTCTAATTACCCCTGGACATTCTATTTTATGGTGGTTACCTTTGGAACTTAATGGCCTTTTCAACTTGTTCCGCAAGAATATTCACTCATAATAAATGATAATTATTACATTTTCACGAAGCGAAACATTAAAGAATTCTTATGGCACAATTTCAGATCTCACGATTCAAGTTATAATAAAATAATCACTTTAAATATTCATTAATGAAGTTTCCAAGTCTTGAATGTTTCACTGAAGTTTTCCTTAATATTCGCTGAATCTACGAGTATCTTGTGGAAGCCTGTTGCCTTTTTATGAAAAGATCGACTCGACGTTAAAAAGTTTTAGTTTTCTGTAAAAGAAAACTGTTGTGCCGGCTTTGTCTGTCCGTCCGCACTTTATTCTGTCCGCCCTCAGATCTTGAAAACTACTGAAGCTAGAGGGCTGCAAATTGGTATGTTGATCATCCATCCTCCAATCATCAAACATACCAAATTGCAGCCCTGTAGCATCAGTAGTTTTTATTTTACTTAAGGTTAAAGTTAGCCATAATCGTGCATCTGACAACGATATAGGACAGGCCACCACGGGGCTGTAGTTAAAGTTTTATAGACCGCGGCTCTTACAGCCTTTTACCGAGACCACCGAAAGATAGATCTATTTTCGGTGGCATTGATTATACGATGTACAGAAAACTCGATTGCGACGAAGAAACTTCGGCACATTTTTTACTTTTATGTATTTTTCCAGTCGGCATAAAGTATTTTATAGCCATGTAGATTCTTGCTTACAGTTACATTAAACGACATATGAAACCATCGCTCTATGAAAATTTATTGACATTTTCCAAAACGGAATGGCGCACTGTAGGCGTTACTTAAGGGTAATTGCAGCGTCCCTTCGGCCCCTAGCTGCAGCCTCTTTCATTCCTTTTACTGTACCTCCGTTCATATTCTCTTTCTTCCATCTGACTTTCCACCCTCTCCTAACAATTGTTTCAAAGTGCAACCTCTTTGAGGTTTTCCTCCTGTTACACCTTTCAAACCATCTTATACTGCCAAGTTCCGTTTCAGCGCTGATTGACCCGGTAGGTCGCAGCGCTTGGCCTCGGGGACTCAATCCTATGTTCTATCTATCTATCTATCTATCTTTCCAAAACGGAAGCTTGTTTCCAATATTTATTTGCTGAAACGAATTCGGATCGTGCGTGGCGACCGTGGAAATATGCGTTCGAGCCCTGGAATCAGGATGTCAAGAGAAATATGCAAAAGCGCTCAGATACTTTGAGAAGGAGAGAGAGATCAACCAAACCTATTGTTATACTTATTGATATGACAACATTTTTGGCAGCTTTTTCGCATTTGGCTGGGAACGTCATTTTCAAAATGAGGTAGATGAGATTAAGTATGTATGTATGTATATGTATATATATATTATATATATATATATATATATATATATTTATTTATTTATTTATATACATTTATATAATATATATATATATATATATATATATATATATATATATATATATTTATTTATTTATTTATTTATATACATTTATATAATATATATATAAATATATGAATGTATGTTTACACATTTAATTGTATATTCCCTTTTTTGTGGGGAACGGGGCTGGTCTAGCAGGAAACGCGCCCAAGAAAAAATAGATCCGTGAAAAGACTTGTACGACTTGCAAGTCAGCCATAATGCGCTTTAGATGTTACGGAGATGATAAAAAATTGCTCTGGAAAATAAAACGAAAATAAAACATGCTTCAAAAACAGAGAGAATGCCTTCACAAAAACCAAAGCTGAAAATATCCTGGCCAGATTGCTTAAGGATATTGTGGTTTTCAGCCGAGTTTTTCTTCTCTCTCTCTCTCTCTCTTTTTTACTGTCACAATAAGAAGAAAATGCAGGCCAAGGTCGTTTGCAGTTGTCATTTGCTTGCAAGCACTGGAGTTGTATTTTCATTGATTTTGTATACCATAATGCGAATAAATATTGATTATGCAGGCACAAGAACTTCAAGCAATGCCCTTTCGACTGGAATGCCTCCTAGATTCAATGGCCTTGTTACTTAAACAATCGCAAACACATTTCGAACCTACCTAGCAACTTACTTGTGGTCATTACTTATGCTAGTTCGTGCCTGTGGTGTCTTTTCCTCACTCTCGCTCTGAACGCAGTGGTTTAGAATTCCCAGACTCTGAACGAAGTGTATTCAGAAGTTTCAGACTCTGAACATCTTGTATTCAGAAGTTTCAGACTCTAAGCACAGAGTATTAGAAGTCCCAAACTCTGAACGCAATGAATTCAGGAGTCCCAGACTCTGAACAACATATATTGAGAAGTTTCAGACTCTGAACATCTTGTATTCAGAAGTTTCAGACTCTAAGCATAAAGTATTAGAAGTCCCAAACTCTGAACGCAATGAATTCAGGAGTCCCAGACTCTGAACACCATATATTCAGAAGTTTCAGACTCTGAATACAGCGTGTTCAGAAGTTTCAGACTCTGAACACCTTGTAATCAGATGTCTCCGAATACAAAGTATTAGAAGTCCCAAACTCTGAACACAGTGAATTCAAAAGTCACAGGCTCTGAACACTATATATTCAGTAGTCCCAAACTCTGAACACAATGAATTCAGAAGTCACAGGCTCTGAACACTGTATATTCAGAAGTCTCAAACTCTGAACACAGTGCATTTGAAAGTCCCAAACACCTTTAGGTTACTACTAAACCCGGACCTTCCTTACATTAGTCAAAGAGAGGAACCTAATAATTAGGCAGTATTGCATCAGACTAAATATATTTCCTTTTTCTAGATTACACAGCAAAGATAGAGACACAAAAATAAAATGGGCGTTGAAACTATGTATTTCAAAGTAATAATTTTGTAATAATTTTTTCTTATCCTGGGCAATCGCTGGGCCTCATCTACGGTTGGGTTGACTGGAGGGCGGTAGGGTGGAAGCGATGCTTTCAAATTTAAACTTCTCTGATTATCGTGAAATTCGAACAGCCTCCCACTGAAGCAGGTTGCATGGGAGACTCATTTAGCTCCCCAAAATATCAAGATAGTCCAACACCGTGTCGTGTTTGAAAGAAATTGGGAGATTCGAAATAAACTGATTTTTTTCTGTCACAGTTATAGATTTCCATCAATAAATGTAAAGCTAAAACTTAGAGAGAGAGAGAGAGAGAGAGAATCATTGCATTAGGATTTTGTCAACAATATTATGTCAGATATTAGACAATTATTGTGTGAATTTAACATTGTCGCAAATACCCCTTAAACTCATTATTCCTGACGCCTTTCGTATTTAATCTTAATTTTGCATGCATATTCGTAAATAGTTTATCAATAAACTACATTTTATCCAGCATGAAGGAAAAGCATGCGAGTGAACAGCCTTTGCAACCAGAGGGAAATTTTATATACATACATTTTCCTAGGACACGTGTACTAGGTGAAGTCAGGCCAGGTTAGGTTAATTTGCAGGCGCTTGACTTTGTCTAGCCCTGTAAATTCAATTCGTTCCTCCACTGCAGTTTCCACGTCACAAAAATGCATCGTCCCTTTGCATACCTGCACCATCTTAAACTTGACATTTCATGTCACTGATTCTGATTGTGATTGCATATCAGAATGTGATCCGACCTCACCATAGAAATTCATGAAAATCATTTGGCAAATTTTTTAAGGATTTTTCTTGCCTGACAACCATATAAGACACACTATTATTATTATTATTATTATTATTATTATTATTATTATTATTATTATTATTATTAACGACAGGTCGCTATAGAACCTTGATCCGACCTCACCCTAGAAATTCATGAAAATCATTTGGCAAATTTTTTTAAAATGTTTTTTCTTACCTGACAGCCATATAATACACTCTTATTATTATTATTATTATTATTATTTTTTATTATTATTATTATTATATTATTATTATTACGATATACCATGATTATGAATGTGCATCATCGCCATATTTTACATCGACACTTTTCTTTCACTAATGCAAAGTAGTTCAAGATTAGAAAGATTTTATTGGTCATAACTGTTTGACCTCTCATCAAGATTTACAAATATTTTATCAGATTTTAAGTATTCAGCCTTGCCAGATTATACTCCTTCAGCTGAACCACGACAGCTGTCACCAGATCCCCCACCCCCACCCCCGCCTTCCTCTAGGACTTGAACAGGTTTCAGCATCACTCTTAATAATGTTAAAATGGGTGTATAGTGAGCTGTCATCCAGCATGTCTCTGAAATGCATTAAAATAAGAAAATAATATTGGAACCTACAGTAGCAGAATTTGTGGGCGTCACCAAAAGACTCTTAAATTCCTCTTTCCCCACCCCCTCCCCTCCCCTCCCCCAATGCGCCAGCACCAAATATTGGTTCCAAATCCGTTCTCTAAAACAAGAAAACGAAAGAGCTGCTGAGGCGAGTCAGTCGCAAATCTGTAGTCGTCGAGTGGGCTTAAAACGACTTTTATTATTATTCTATTATTATTCAGAAAGTGAAACCCGTTCATATAGAACGAGCCCAAAGGAGCAACATTGACTTGAAATTCAAGCCTCTAAAGAATATGGCGTTCATTAGAAAGCAGTAAGAGAAGGTACAGGGAAATACAGAAAGAAGGGATCCACTTGTTAAAAAAGAAAAAAATAAATTAGCAAATTAATAAACAGATAAATATTAAAGTAAAAATATTATGAATATGCGAGAACTACGGCAATCGGTTCCATAGCGAGGGAAATCATTCAAGATCACACTGGTTATAAAACCAGTGTTGGCCGTAAAGGTTACTTGGGCCTCACACCGAGTTAGCGGCTGTAAAACGGGATGTGTAGTTGGGTACTTGAATGGCATAGTCATTCCGTGCCTCTTTTTAGTGTTGTTGGTATAATAGGAAACTTTTGGGGGGGAAAAAAACTGAGGTTTGAGTCCTTGAGGACTTGTTGACAGTGACTGCATTCTCAGCCACTGAGAGTAAATAATATTTGCAGTTTAGTTAATATTCTAGACCAGTGTTTCTAGCACCCCAAGGGGGTGCTGAAATCAATTTAGGGGTGCTGGAGGTGCAGTACAAATGAAACATGAAAACTACCTCTAAATCAAAATATAACAAGCGAGAAGAAAGTTCTAGCTGTGCTCAGCTGTAAAATGCTGAGTTTATGAATAATCATATGTAGAAAATATATTACAGTCCATAACAAATACTTGAAATTTTTCCCTACCTCGTCTAAATGGCTTGCATCTCCTGTCCAGGTTTATTGTTAATTTCTAAGTCCCTGTTTTCTTTCGTCTAAGATTATCTTCTTCTTTTTTGTTAATCAAAGATCACGGTTGCTGTGCATATGCTTCCTTCATTTTTTCTTTGCTACAGCTACAGGCAACGCTAATTTTATTACCCAGTCAAAATTTTGTCACGGCTTTGATGAATCTGAACATTCTGTATAGAAAACTGATTATCGATAAGAACTCTTTCTTTTGGAAATTCGTAACTTGCACCTAGGTCATATCAACGATAATATCTCGATTAGCTTAGTACCTGAGCTAACATTAACGTTGAGTTGAGTAAAAAGATTTTTTATCAATTTTGGGAGTTTTATATTAGTTTATAAAATCATCAGCAGTCACAGAAGATTTGAATCGATACACATATCTCGATAAAGAAGTATTTAATAATCGCTTTTCTGGCGGTGTCTGGAATTTTGTCTGTAATTAGACGATCGAAACACGAATGGAATTGATAGACACTTTCCGTGACCACTTGACACGAACGTCTCTGTTGCAAAGTCGTGAGAAAGGTTATTCTCTGGACCCCGGTCTGCTGAGTTGATTAGGAGCTAATGGACAATACTGCCCTAAAATGGAAAACTGCAATATCTGCAAAATTTTCGGAATTGAGAAATGCCACCTATTGGGCTCGTGAAACACTAATACACAAGTTACTGCAGTTTCAGAATGATTCTTCAGTGCTTTCCACAAGTATTTTGGGGGTCCCATTTGCAGTATCTGCAAAATTTTCGAAATTGAGATATGCCACGTATTGGGCTCGTGAATCGTTAATACACAAGTTACTGCAGTTTCAGAATGATTCTTCAATGCTTTCCACGAGTATTTAGGGGTCCCATTTGCAGTGTCAGCAAAATCAGTATTAAGGCAAAGGAAAACTGCAATATCTACCATTTTCTCAGCTTTGTATTGTTGCAGATACTGCAGTCTTCCATTTTAGGCAGAGTACCTTCCTACCCGATTAAGATCTTGTTTAGTTCTTAGATACTCTGCCAGAATTTTCAAATCCTTATTTTACAACTACTACTACTACTGTTTCAGTAATCTGAGTTCTTGGCCAGAATTTAAATATCCCATTTTGCAAGTTTCTAATTCTCAAGTTTTACTGATAGACTTGACCACATTCAATAATCATTTGAGGTTCTGTCACTTGGAGGCTTGTGTCCTGAGTGCTTATTATATTTTTTATGTTTATATGTATGTGTGTGTTTTATATAAAAAGGGGTTATCATTCCCTGATAACCTGTATTTGGCTCAAGTTTTTATTCACAGCCCCCCTAAAAAAAATTTATGCATTATACTTTTACTCTGAGGGCTGTGTGTGCGCGCGCGTGTGTGTGTTTTTTTTCTATTCTCCCATTACATTTTTCCACCAATTTCTGCTGTGAAAAACGATTCTCCATGATTCTTGCAATCAAGATATTTTTTCATGATGAATTTTTTTGGGGGTATTTTTTCCCAGTTGTGAACGACTCACAATATTTCTGCTGGTTTTATTGAATTATTTTTTTCCAGTCTATCACCAACTTCTTGACTTAATTGGCTTGTCCTCTGTGAGGTAACTGAGTTTTCTGTTCTCTCTGAGGTAAGAGGAAAGATTTTAGTATTTTCTTCTCTCTGAGCTAATAGAGTGAAGGAGGTTTTTCTTCCTCTCTGAGCTAATAGAGTGAAGGAGGTTTTCTTGTTCTCTCTGAGGTATTAGAGTGAAGGATATTTTCTTGTCCTCTCTGAGGTAAATTAGTGAAGATTTTCTTCCTCTCTGAGGTAAATGAGTGAATATTTTCTTGCCCCCTCTGAGGTAAATGAGTGAATATTTTCTTCCTCTCTGAGGTAAATGAGAATATTTTCTTGTCCTCTCTGAGGTAAATGAGTGAAGATTTTCTTCCTCTTTGAGGTAAATGAGTGAATATTTTCTTGTCTTCTCTGAGGTAAATAAGTGAATATTTTCTTGTCTTCTCTGAGGTAAATAACTGAATATTTTCTTGTCTTCTCTGAGGTAAATAAGTGAACATTTTCTTGTCTTCTCTGAGGTGAATAAGTGAAGATTTTCCTGACCTCTAAGTAATAGAATGAAGGATATTTTCTTGTCCTGCGAACTGAACGGGATTGTGATGGATAGTATAAATACAGGCGCGGCTGATGTCGGGACGGTGACGTGACGTGATGGTATAATGTGAATCAGCCTTAATAGGGGTTGTTCCAAATCAGTATATAGGGTTTTCCCCCTTCACGGATCAGCACCACCATCAAATGAAACCTGAGACGAAAGTTTTGTAAAGTCGCTTGCATGCAGACTCTGGCCTCCAATGCAAGTCATCGGCCATGATTTATTGCGTTCACGAGCAAGAAGCAGTCGGCGTAAAACGATGAAGATAGGCGAGAAAAAGTGGCCATGCAGTGTAGCGAGAGTCGTGGGTTTTAGTTTTCAGGAAAAGAAAACTATTGCGCCGGCCTTGTCTGTCCGTCCGCACTTTTTCTGTCCGCCCTCAGGTCTTAAAAACTACTGAGGCTGGAGTGCTTTAGATTGGTATATTGATCATCCACCCTCCAATCATCAAACATACCAAATTGCAGCCCTCTAGCCTCAGTAGTTTTTTTTTTATTTTATTTAAGGTTAAAGTTACCCATAATCGTGCGTCTGGCAGCGATATAGGGCAGGCCACCACCAGGCCGTGGTTAAAGTTTCAGGGGCCGCGGCTCATACAGCATTATACCGAGACCACCGAAAGATAGGTCTAGTTTCGACAGCCTTGATTATACGATGTACAGAAAATTCGATTGCGCCAAGGAAACTTGGGCGCATTTTTTTTTTTTTTTTTTTTTTTTTTTGCTATAAAACGGGTTATGGGTTTTGTTTTCGGTTTTTCTTTCACCAAAACATTACTGTAACTGTGTTGAAGCTCGAACATTTCATGTGATAATAAATATAATTACATATGTACACGTATTAATTTCAAACGCGAGCACACGCACAATATAGATATTCATGTGAGTATGTATGTATGTATATATATATATATATATATATATATATATATATATATATATATATATATATATATATATATATATAATGTGTGTATGTGTACTTGTGGAGTATAGAAGCATGTATATATATATATATATATACAGCCAAGACCACAGGAAGAACAAAGAAGGCATACCAAGCGCTTTCATGTCATTTCAACATATTTTCGAGGTACAATACTAAAAGCACTGAGAATATCTAACGAAGTAAACATAAAGGCTGAAAAAAGGGAAACAAATATGCAAGGTCCGGTTAAAACTAGTACAGCAGGTATAGAACAGCTTAACAGGTGATTAAAAAAGCAACAATCTCAAAAATCTCTCTAAAATCAAATGCGTCTACTTTGTACATACCCTGGCTTACATTCAGCAAGTCTCCGTGATATTTAATAAAAGCAGATTCAATAACATTTGTACGAGTTATATTGTTGCAATATAAAACCACTTTTGCCCCCTCCCAATAAATTATATGATTAAAATTATTGATGTGTAAAAATAAAGCATTCGATATTTGTCTCATTCTCACACTATACCTGTTTGTCCTGTATAAAAACGCTTGCAATTCATGCAAGGAACATTGTAAATGCAGCCTTGATATACTCTGGGAGAATATGTAAATGCAGCCTTGATATACTCTGGGAGAACTCCTTATTAACATGTTTTTCAAGGTATTTAAGAACAATTAATAAAAAATTTTGTAAAAATTAAACCTTTTGAAGATTGTAAAATAAGTACATTTTGATTGTTAAGAGCCATTCTGGTTGTTACTGAATATCAATTTTTTTGTGCTTTTTGCAAAGCACATTCAACAAAATATTTGGGGGTATTTTAATTTTTCTGATATATTAAATACATTTTGAAACTCTTCTTGAAGAAATTCAGGGCTGCAGATACGTAAAGCTCTTAAAAACATGGAAGAAAAAGTGGCCTTCTTTACTTAATTGCTGTGATTAGAGTAATAATGGGTGTATGAATTTACATTTGTAGGTTTCCTATAAACTGAGCATAGAAAGTCATTTACAGTACGGTGAACATTAATAGAAGGTACCAAATTGTTCAGTTTGTAAAGCAATGTGTTCACATTTTCGGTTAGAGGCCACATACAAAGAATATCCTCCACATACCTAAACCACAGAACACCACATGGTAAAATATTAGGTAGAAATCTAGTTTCAAAAAATTCCATGTATAAATTACTTAAAATAGGCGAAAGTCTCTCTCTCTCTCTCTCTCTCTCTCTCTCTCTCTCTCTCTCTCTCTCTCTCTCTCTCTCTCTCTCTCTCTCTCCCAGAGATAACCTTCAAGAAAAGCTGAAGGACTTTTTCAGGCCGATGTCCGATGACCTTCACGTAGGCACAACGTGATCGCCAGGTGAGGTAGGCCTAATCCGAGTTTCAGTCTTTGTTCCATCTGGTTCCAAGTAAATTCTTGATGGAATACAACGTTTGACAATTGTCTTATGATAGCTCATGATAAAAAGTTTTTCTCCAACTTAATTATGCTTTTGGAATCATTTTGAGAACTAATATATACATATATGCTTGTGTGTGTAAGTGTATGTGTGTGTGAGTTAGTTCTCAAAATGACTCCAAAAGCGTAATTAAGTGGGAGAAAAACTTTTTATCATGAGCTATCATAAGACAATTTTCAAACGTATTCCATCAAGAATTTACTTGGAACCAGATGGAACAAAGACTGAAACTCGGATTAGGCCTACCTCACCTGTACCTGCCTGGCGATCACGTTGTGCCTACGTGAAGGTCATCGGACATCGGCCTGAAAAAGTCCTTCAGCCTGTCTTGAAGGTCATCTCTTGTGAGAGGGAGAGAGAGAGAGAGAGAGAGAGAGAGCACACACATTTTATATATAATATATGCTTGTGTGTGTATGTGTATGTATATGTGTGAATTAGTTCTCAAAATGATCCCAAAAGCAGAATTAAATGGAAGAAAAACTTCACACGATCAGCCATCATAAGACAATTTTCAAACGTTGTGGTCCACGAGGAATGTACTCGGAATCAGTGGGGGCCAAGCCTGAAAATGGGCTTAGGCCTACCTCACCCGTACCTGTCTCACGACCTTATTGTGCCTACGTGAAGGTCATCACACATGGGCCTGAAGAAGTCCTTCAGCTTTTCTTGAAGGGCATCTCCATTGTGCCCCCTCGTTCCCCTCATATGGGCCCCGAGAGAAACCTTCGTATGTCGGCTTGCGTTCTAAGTGGACTTAAGACCTGGCTTCGGACCCATCGTGTTTTCCTACTTAGTCATTGATACACTTTATCTTGACATCATATTGTTTCTAAGAATGAAGGGGTGAACCACGTGCTCACCTGATCACTTTAATCTTTTCCTGGTTTACTTTTCGGTAAGTGGCCAAAAAACTTTATTTGGGACATTAGAAGATGTACGATAATGAAAAGAGAGTAACCTCCATATTAAGAATTGTGGACCTTCTTTTGAAGATGCACTGATAAAGAAAATGTTAAGTAAGTTATAAAATAGAAAACTCCTATATACACTTCACACACACACACACACACACACACACACACACACACACACACTTAAATATGTACGTATACGTGTGTGTGTGTTTTGTGAAAATCCCTGGAAATTCAGAACCTCTCAAAGAGAGAAACGTTTGTATTGCAATTACTCTATTTTTTTTTCATTCAGTTTCCTTTCATTCTTTGTATTGCAATTACTCTATTTTTTTTTTTTTCATTCAGTGTCCTTTCATTCTTTTTTGGAACCTTCAAGGCGCAAGAGACTGCAAAGATCAAAATAAAGAAAAGAAAAATTGCATTTATCCGAAAATCTATTCACGTCATTCGCTGCCATTAAGGAGTTGTATAAAGTGTATCAGGTTTTCCCAGTGCCTCCTCCTGCTTTTGCTTCTCGGAATTGCATTCTTGAGGCAAGCAAACAAGGAAGCTGAATTTCTCCACGTCAGGGCGTAATCTCTCTCTCTCTCTCTCTCTCTCTCTCTCTGAATAACCAATCTCATTGCAGCATACTCCAAAAGTGTTTTTTTTCTAAACAGTAAATCTCTCTCTCTCTCTCTCTCTCTCTCTCTCTCTCTCTCTCAATAACCTCCTCAAACAGCCGATCTCATTGCAGCCTGCTCAAAACTTTTCTCATTGCAGCTCTGCTCCAAAAAGTCTTTTCTCTAAAACAGTCTCTCTCTCTCTCTCTCTCTCTCTCTCTCTCTCTCTCTCATGCTGTGCTTTTTAGATGAAATGATAATTTTCATTATTATTATTATTATTATTATTATTATTATTATTATTATTATTATTATTATTATTATTATTATTTAAGAGTTGGAAATATTTTGGCCCAGGTGGACTACGAGGATACTGGATTCACATTAAAACAAAAAATAAACCATTCAGTGGTTTTAGCTGAACAGGACTGGCATTTTTTTTTTGCATACGCGGGTTGTGTATGTTTATATTATGTTGCCTGTGTGTGTGTGTGGGTGTGTATGTGTGTGTGTAGACTTGGAAGATTTTTCCCGTTCCATTTTATTTCGAATTTCAGTGCTTTACACTCGAAAGCAGAAGTCTGGACATGCAATAACTACAATTTTCCAGCGTTTGAAATAATAATTTGAAATAATAATAATAATAATAATAATAATAATAATAATAAACATAGTGGGCTTAACTGGGCTCTAGTGAACACTGGAGGAATTGGAAGACCCAAACGTACATTACATGAAAACCAGTAAAAAGAAGGCTGGAGATATGGGTGGAGATTTATGGAAGAGAAAGCACAGGAGGGGCAAGAGTGACAGAATTTATCAAGAGGCCCTTTGCGCCACGCGGATTTGGAAGCGATGATGATGATGATGATAATATAATGAAATAAACTGTAGCCAGGGACTATGTTGAAAAGGGCATGCAGAGTCCGTAGAGTGCTTTCAATTTTTTTCCATTGGGTCTGTAACACATGAAGACATCAGCCCCGTAGAAGGGTACTGCCCTCAGTACACACCTCACGTGGTGCACTGTAGGCATTACTTAAGGGTCTTTGCAGCTTCCCTTCGGCCCCTAGCTGCAACCTCTTTTATTCCTTTCGCTTTACCTCCGTTCATTTCCTCTTTCTTCCGTCTGGCTTTCCACCCTCTCTAACAACTGATTCAGTGCGGCTGCGAGGTTTTCCTCCTGTTACGCCTTTTAAACCTTCTTACTGTCATATTTCCCTTCCAGCGCTGAATGATCTCGTAAGTCCTGGCACTTGGCCTTTGGCCTAAATTTGACATTCCATGAAGACATCAGAGGAGACAGCTACTATTTACGGACTTCACAGCGGTTTATATATATATATATATATATATATATATATATATATATATATATATATATATATATATATATATATATATATATATATATATATATATATATACATACACTCGTGTATATATATATATATATATATATATATATACATATATTTATATACATATATTTATATACTGTATATATATATATATATATATATATATGTATATATATATATATATATAGTGTATATATCTATATATAAGAGCATTGTGTATGGGGATGAGAATTACTGTGTTAAAATGATCAAATAAGTTGAACACTTCTAAACTTACAACAATACATACAAACATCAACACAATATGATCCATAACAAACAAACAAAGACACTCGTCCAACGTGCTGCGTTCAACCGAGACCGAATTAGCTTCTGTCAACCACAACAACACCAAAATGCCTGAGACTCCCGTTTCCCGCTTTCAATGGCGATGAATCAGTTGATGAGGACTAGAGGAAGAGTGATTGATTGGTCTTGAGTGAGTGACGGATTCCCCGAGCGATTTCCTTTATGGTGGAAAATCCCTTCGGGTCGGTGACGAAAATCTGGTTTACTCATTGTCAGTATGCAGTACAGTAATTTTAATGTGAATACGTAAAGAATATGTTATCAGGGGTGTATATATACAAGTGTATACATATACATATATATATATATATATATATATATATATATATATATATATATATATATATATATATATATACATATACATATACATATACATAGATATATATATTTATATAAACATGCATATGTATATATATACTGTATATATATATACACATACATATGTACATACCCTGATAACCCATCCATTGCGTATTCACATTAAAATTACTGTACACACTGACAACGAATAGACCAGATTTTCGTCACCGAACTGAGGGATTTTCCACTAAAAAGGAAATCGCTCGGGGAATCCATCACTCACTTAGACCAATCAATCACTTAATCAGCTGATTCATCGACACTGAAGAAGGGGAAGTCGAGCTCGAGTGGGGGTGAAGACGTTCTTATGCAGCAGCCCACTGAACACGCGATGATCTTTTGTTGTTGTGGTTTAGCAGAAGTTAATTTAGTCTTGTTGGAACAATTAATACATAAGTATTAACTGTTTTACTCACACTCGTTCCCAAATCCACTGATGTTATACTTTATATATATATATTGTTATATATATATATATATATATACATATATATATATATATATATATTATATATATATATACATATATGTGTAATAATATACGTAGATAGATATAGCAGCAAAGAGCGCTTTCAAGAAGGCTAATTAATTTAAGTCCGAGACAAGTGATACTGAATGTATAACAAATTTTAACGTTTTTGAAACCAGAGGTTCTCTCTTTTGGCTTCCCGATTGTAAATTAGGTCCAAACTACGACACTGCAGCTGTGTCGTGTTATTATTTTGTGTCATGCTTTAAATTAGACTCGTTGGGATGTTTTGTAATTATTTACCTCCCCACCTATCCTCGAAACCCCTTCTCTTTATTTTCCCTTAAATTTGGGGGATTTTACTCATAGATACATGGAGGGCGTGGAGGGAAGGACCAACTCTTAGAGGGGGCGTGGTAATAAAAAGGTTAAGAACCACTGGTATAGATTGGGTCACGTGAAAATACCAAATCTTAATAGCTTGTCTTCTTAGAATTTGTCGCAAATCTACGGTCTTTGCACAGTAAAAGTAAAATTACTTATATTTCCCTTTTATATTTTTATATAAATCGTTTCTAAACGACGCGACAGACATTTCTACAGCATTATCTCAGTACGGGATAATATCTAATTCAAGTATAAACCTTTTATAACGTCCAAACAATCTGACATTTTAATATATGACAGGATAAGGCATTTGAATAGCAAGAAAGCGTCTTTATCACAACATCAGGGGTCGAGAAAATGCCTCTAAAAGGTCTCGGAACTCGCCACAACCTTCGTGAGAATTTCGTCATTGCAATGTGGCATAACAATAAAAGGTCATTTGAATAATACGAAGGCCTAGCTCGGGTGGACGGGATATATTGCTAAAGAGACCTTGCGCTTGCACCGACAAGAAAGACCTCTTTTATGCTGCGGTAGTACATATTTTTTTATTTGGTTTATATTTTTATTTATTTTAATGTTTATCTAAGTATATATTTATTTTTTTTATTTGTTCAGTTTATATGTTTATTTATTTATTTTAATGTTTACCTAAGTATATATTTGTTTATTTACTTATTTATATAATTTACATGGTTGTTTATTTATTCATTTATATATTTGCTTTTTAAGGAAATAGACAAAATGAGTGGCTTGGTGGCCTTAACTGTAATAAAAAAGATATAAATACGAGGCATAAGCGTTGAAAAAGCAATAGAATAACTTCGTACTAGATTAAATGTTTGCGACGGTTCCGGTGTACGACGTTCTGAGGTTACGATGCTTTTCAAATATATTCTTCAGAAATTATTTCCCAATGTTTCTCTGTAGTAACGAAGTAAAAAGGATTCAGGTGAAAACTTTAGCCTGGTGATAAAGTGAAGAAAAAATAACTGATATGAATAGTAACCAAAGTAGTATATGAGGAGTTGAGATTAAATTAGAGAGGAAATGGCGTCATGATTGATTACTAGATGAATTACCCTTCCTCCAGTCCTCGAATTTCAATTTGATATGAGCAGAGCAGAGCAATAGAATTGGGCCAAAGGCCAAGCACTGGGACCTATGGGGTCATTCAGCGCTTCAATTTGATATGGGGATTGCAAGCAGCACCATTACCGTGAAAGTAATCTAACACAAAATGAATAAGGTCATCGCAAAGCTGAAGCAGTTTGGATGTTAAGGGTTTTTGACGTCTAAATAAAAACCCAGAAACAGGTTCATGATTTGGCATCGTGTGGAACGCATCGAGACATTTAACCTCTCAAACTCTTCCTAGAGTGAAAGGATGATTCATTTATATCAGTAATCATTTGCATTTGAATTTTTCTGGGCCGCTGTGATAGATCAGTGAGGCGTCATGTACATTTTCTCCTTAGATGTCAAGAGCCAGAGTTTCTCGTGTGTGGGGAGTTTTTCCGAACAATCGATACAGTGTTTTTTCATATCCCTCCCTACAATAAGAATTGTTGTACTTTTACTAAAGTATGTTACAATTTCGGAATACCTGAGTTTTTTTTATTATTAAGCCATTATGTTACTCATAAAAGCGATGTTAGGCAAAAACTTCAACATCTTGTATGTACTTTTATTTGGAATGTGAGAACACATCCCATCGGCAAAGCTAAGCACCTTAAATAAAAATCTGTATTACGGCATGTTAAACTGTAAAAGCTTCACAATAAATTTAGCTACAAAGATCCTCAATAAAAAGGGAGTAAAAAGAATGCAAGTTCTAAATATGACTGAAAAGACTAGATAGAACGTTAAGTGAACAGAAGAAAAGACTGATAAGCGAAATAAATTTAATAGTTATGCAGAAGTACTCATTCAAAACGAAAGCGTTCAACAAAAATACAAGTGGCAAGTTATACCCTAGTAAAATCACGCGGCAAGTTATACCCTAGTAAAATTACGCACCTTACGAGTGCGGTCTAGATCGAGACTAAGAAATACGCGAAAGGATGGTCCAAAGAAAGATTGTTTACATCAAGGTAGTAACTTTAAAAAGACGATGCATAAATTGTTTGCTAAGGAAAGGAACAACTTTGTTACCCAAGATTCCGGGACAGCCATATAACGAATAGCTACTCGTGAAAAGGTAGGCGATGGTTACTTAGGTAATGAGGCTGCTAGAGTTTCCAAATTGCCATAAATAAACAGAATGATTGCAGGAACAAATATCGTTACTGACAACGGAGAACTTATTTTACTTTTTGTGGAAGCGATAAGTAAATTCAGCAAGATGAATCACAGCTGAATGGAAAGCTTGTAAATTAACCTAGTTTTAATAAAAGTATGTAAATCGAAAATTATTATTCTAGTTCTTTTTAAAATGTTAAATTTTTATCCCAATCAGCAAACACCCTTATTGCCAGAGTTACTTTTCGTTTTAACGACTGTTCCCTAATCCCAGTCACTCACTCAGTTAAGTTCCCATACACTTACTAACAGGCCATTCCTGCTGTGTGTTTTAACAACCAGGTCGACTCTTATAACCACCAGGTAAATCATCTTTCTCTGTCCAATTCTTCAACTGGGTTCGTAGTCTTGTTTTTTTTTACCTGATTCAGTAGGTTTCGTGATAGCACGGTGGTGTAGTCAATCAGATCTGGGTCTGTGAGTTTTTTTGTTGAACTGTGTTGAAAATTTGTTTTAGATTATTTCTGTAAGTTTTAATTCACGTTTTATTGCTTTTTTAAGTGTTTCTGCAGTTTGTGTTCTTTCTGTCTTATTGAATCTTACGGTCCCTAATTGATGTTTTTTTATGTTTTTTTTTTCAAATCTCAACTTTTATGTACTTTAATTCAGTTTTGTGTTTTACCTTTTTATGCCCCGAGTGATGGAAAAAACTAGTTCCCCAAAAGCTCAGTTTAACTTATAAACAAATATACATACATGCATACAAGATGTCGAGATTTGCCCTTCCAGTCTGTCTTTAAATAATTAAATAAATCCATAGGTTCTGGAAGCTTGAATACTACATACAAGACGTCGAAATTTGTGCTTCCAGTCTTTCCTTAATCAAATAAATCCATAGGTTCTGGAAGCTTGAATATTACATGCATAAAAGATTTCGAAATATGCTTCTAGTCTTTCCTTAAACAATTAAATAAATCCATAGGTCCTGGAAGCTTGAATATTACTTACATACAAGACATCGAAATGTGCTTCCAGTCTTTCTTTAAATAAAATAAATCCATAGGTCCTGGAAGCTTGAATATTACATGCATAAAAGACGTCGAAATTTGTGCTTCCAGTCTGTCTTTAAATAAAATAAATCTGTAGGTTCTGGAAGCTTGAACATTACATACCATACATACAAGACGTCGAAATTTATGCTTCCAGTCTTTGCTTCAACAATTAAATAAATCCATAGCTCCTGGAAGCTTGAATATTACATGCATAAAAGACTTCGAAATTTGTGCTTCCAGTCTGTCTTTAAACAAATAAATCCGTAGGTTCTGGAAGCTTGAACATGACATCTGTAACCATTCCCATTCTCACTGTCCATTCCCAGTGTTCCAGATGATCGTGGAGACGCTGATTTCTTGGGTGTCCGCATACAGGAACCATAGCAACATGACGCTCCTGACCACCGTCTCGTCGCTTCTGGAAGGATCTGGAATGGAGGAGCGGCTGCAGGAGGCGAAGGAGGTCCTGGCCCTGCAGTTCCAGGGCCTCGCCCTCGGGGTCTTCAGTCAGGGGATGCCTTGGCACCTTCTGCCTTACCTGGTGCTGTTCGTGGGCCTCTGGACCATGTACCGCATGGCTTTCCATCCTCTCAATCGGGTCATGGTGAGTGTTCTTTCCATATATTGGGAGTTGTTTTATCTTATTCTTGTAAATTAGTCTCGGAAATCCTGCAGAAGAGCTTCGGGGGGCGCCCTGTTGAGTAGCAGTCCCTCTTGGATCGCCTTGTTTAGTACTAGCTCCCCGCGGGGATGAAAGTAAAAAGCATAAGTAAAAGACGATAAATGTTCTCATTCTATCTCTATATTTCCAAAATTATCCTTTCACTGCAGTATTCACCGTTTTCTATATTATTCAGTCAAAAATTGCATTAATAAACGAGATGGGAGTAAAGGCATAAAAAAAAGACCATGAATTTCTCAAATTGCCTCTGTAATTTTATCAAATTTTCCAAACCTCCACTGCATTATATGCACCCTATTTTATATTTAGTAAAAAAAAATATATACAGTACGATATCTCCGTGCGGAACTCTTCTGTAGAATGACCCGCGTTTCTAACAAATATTAGGGAAATAGGGAACTTTATGAAATGTTGAATTAGTAATTGCTGGTTTTCCACATTTTACGCATTTCGATTCCATAATCTGTTTTGTTTGTCGGCCCTCATCAGTGTTTGCACATTCTTACCTGCTCAGCGAAAGCTACAACTTCAATTATTAATAATTATACATTCCAACGGCTCAAGTGCTTGTCGTATGCAATTGTTGAACGGTCAGTAAATTTGTCAAAAATCCCCTCTCTCGATTTTGTTAGTTTCACGTCACGGTGTTAAAATTAATATATATATATATATATATATATATATATATATATATATATATATATATATATATATATATATATATATATATTATAAATATATTTATATATATATAAATATTAAAATAATTCCATTTGTTTTTCGTTCCCTTATGACTGTTTTTACCTCTGTGGGTTTTCCAGGTGGTCAATATGCTTCTGGTGAAACGACCAGAGCAAACGATAGGTTTTTGATCAAATGAAGTTTTAAATTATTATTTCAGGTGTTTTAGTATTTCACCAGCTAGGTAGTAGGTTTTCGACAAAAAAAAAATACTATGGTTTCGCAACGAGCAAGAGTCCATTTGTTCTAGAAAATTTCGAAATGCCTCTGTAGGCGTTTTCACTTTGGGTATCGTTTTGACGTCTGAATAGCTAAGCCTAGCATTTTGTTCGAAGTTCTTGAACCCGTCATTTAGACAGATAAAGGACAGATGAAACGGAGAGAGTGCAGTATAAAGACTTTTGTCAACCCTTTTTTCTGTCTTGTTTCAAACGCCCCCTGTCGTGGGCGTCCCAGGCAATGTCTCTTTTGAAATGAATATAATGGAGAAGACTTTAGTCCTATGGGAATACAGATAAACCCCTCACAAAAGAAATGATGGTTGAGGATCCTTCAGGTGTGTGTGTGTGTGTGTCCGTGTCCCGTAGGGAGTTACGAAAACCAGAAAGAGAAAATTTCAAAGGCACGGTATGATCTCCTCTGATGATACGTCGTCACCTGCGCTACTCTTGTGTTTGTCGTGACTTCTCGTTCGGCCATGTCAGAGGGGCGTTGTCGTTTCACTGACCGATAGACGGTGTCACGGACGACCGACGGACAGGAGGACAAGGAGCAGTGACAGACGATGTGATATTAATATCTGAACTTGCAAGTCCATTGCCCCGATAAGGGTACATTGTGTGTATGTGTATGTGTGTGTACATGTAAGTAGTGATTGTCCTCAGTGTCGAGACCCTTCTTTTTGCCCAGACAATGAAGACCAGGGGCTGAAGTCCTATGCTGTCACTCCGCAGTGCAAGACATAACAATAATCCTATTACCTATAATGTGACTGGTACTGTGACGACGCCAACTTACAAAAGACACAACTTACAAAAGACAATGTTACAATGACACATTTGGCAAGAGCATATCCCTCGACGACGGCCGCACAAGCAGCCCTTCTGCTTGTATGCTTCTGCTGCTTGCTAGCAGAACCAGTAGGGGAAGGTAGTAAGTAGTAGTAGTAGTGGTAATAGTATTAGGTGGGATTTGTCTTTGAAACGGCTCCTTCTCCTGTGCTCGTTCTATTTCTCCTCTGTGTTTGTTTATTGTCTCTGTAATGCCATAAATCTTTTATCAATTCTTTCCCCTTTTCAGTACCTTCTTTCGATAGATCTGCAAATAGAAGGTTATCTATCAATTCCTCTTTATTTTCTCGATATGGCTGCTTCACGAACCTGTGTTATGTCAGTAAAAGCTAGGCAGCAAAGTAAGAATGTTTTCAGTCTTCAGCTATTTCTTCACAGCACAAACATTTTGTATCTTCCCCTTTTGACAGTAGTATCAACATGCTAAGACAACAGACAATAGTAATAGTAGTAGTGTCACATTTGACCTTTGTGATGGCTCTTCAAATTCTTAGCTAACAGGAGTCCTACAGACGAACGCTGTGCAGGATACGTTTCAGTTGCCGACATGACACTTTTTCTCTCTCTCTCTCTCTCTCTCTCCTTTTTTCAAACCTGTTGACTAGACTCCCTTTGTCCTTGTCCTTCGTCGCTATAGCAAGGGTTTTTTGACGTCTATATTTAACCTGTTACTTGGAGACAGCAGCTTAAGCTACTACACACATCCAGTTGGTAAGGGAGGGAAAATATTATGATTTTTTTCGTGGTTTTCAGCTTCCGGTAGGCAAATAACAGAATAGGGGAAAGGTAGTTTTGAATTTTACTGGAATGTCAAATGCCTCATCGGTCTGTTGTCTTTTAAACATCTGACTGAATAAATCCTGTTTTGCTAATAACTCTTGTGGACTTTTAGTGGCTTACGTTAACTTTAATTAGTTCAGCGTTTTGAATATCGGACATATGGTGCGTTACATTTGGGTTGAGAATTTAACAGTTTTATTATACAATATTATAAATTAAATAGGATTAGATACCAAACACTTAACTATTGACAACCGTGGAAGCCATCAGTTCCTGACGTATTGATCTCATAACCAATCTATTTCGGTATTCATAAATAAGGGTTGCTCTAAATGTGTAAGTACATAATTACATATATTAGCCTCGAAATAAAAATCTGATTATTTCAATGAAGCGATTTAAAGACTCGTTTTTTGTATACAAGTCTTTCCTATCTTTTTTTATATTTACAATTGACTTGTACCATTCTCTATAGCGGAGTTACCTGTCATTCTTCCCCACCGCAACGTACAGTAGGAAGAGACGAAGTGGAATGCATTTAATGAAACCCGTATTCGTTAGCAAAGACATTAATTTTTGTACTGTAGTGCTGTCATTTTGATGTTGGACCTTAAGATGTATATGACTTACAGTTATCGGTAAATCATTTCGGACATCAGCCATTGTGGCTGTGGTATTGCAGAGCCGTTTATTCAAATTTGCAATTATGATACCGTAGAGTTTTGTGGAAGGAGCCTTTGGGAGATTACAGTATATTGTGAAAATGTTACAGTAGTAAACCATTTAATATACTGTAATCTTAGTGAATTTAATAAAAAAAAAACTAGAGCGTCGAGACTGAAAGTTCCATCCTTGAGGACGTTAGGTACTGTCTCGAAGCGCCAATTAAGGACATTTAATATTGCTAAGTTATAATTTCCGTTCATGACCATTAGACTATATATACATATGACCATATAGATATATATACATGTACAGTATATATACATATATATACATATACATATAATGTATATACATTAATATATATATGTATATATAAATGAATGAAAATTGGGTTTTCTATAGTTGGAAGTGTCATTAAAAGCTTATAGTTAACTAGGTGAATTTTCAACCACTAAGAGTTAGTTGCCTTGGTAAAAATTATACCCGTGAAAGCGGAATGACGTAGGAAAATGTAGTTATCTCTCTCTCTCTCTCTCTCTCTCTGTTCCTCTCTCTCTGATCTCTCTCTCTCTCTCTCTCTCTCTCTCTCTCTCTGCATCACGTCAGTCAGTCAAGAGCACACCAATAAAGACCTTCAAGTGGTAGCGGGTATTTCTTACAGCCATCTAAATATAGAAATTGCGCAGATATTGTATCTCTTGTATGTAAAAATATCTCCCCACCCGCTAATGTAGTAGAGCCGCCTTGTGCTCTGCTCTTTTCTTCTTAATATTATTCACCTTGCTTGACCACCTGCTCATTCAAAAACTGACGTCTCGACTCGCCTGGATGTTCGCTGTCGTAACGTCTAGGTGTTAGGTGTCTAGACGAGAGAGAGAGAGAGCGTGTCTTTATTGCAATAGAGAATGATGGTTTAGTTGAGCATTTTGAAGTTAAACAGGCAAAGGTGAAAGGGGTGTGATGTTAGTGCTATTTAAATAATCTTTTCATGCTACTATTAACAGTTGAAAGTCCTCTCAATTTAATGCCAATAAACAAGCGGCTTCGACAGTTTTTTTTTTTATTTGCTTGATATTTCCACCTGTTCCTGCAATAGATAAAGTATGCGTACGTACATGTAAATTCTGCGTGTGGTTTACCCTAAAATATTTGCTAGTAGCATACTGTAGTTATATTAACAGGAATTAATAGTAAGATGGCTAAGTGTATTCGAGACACTTGTGTTCTTCATTCATCCAAGACCATCCGTACTGTAAGCAAACATGCTGCATCTGGTACCAGATTATTGATTAACAAAATAGAAGCAGCACTGGCAATAATACTTTCCCATAGAGAGAGTTGGTTTCTTTTGAAAGTTTAATTTTAATTGAGGTTTTTCATAGCAGGGCATTTTTTAATAGATTTTTTTCTCATACTAGGACACCTTTTTTAACGAGGTTTTTCACAGCAGGGAATTTTTAATTGAGGGTTTTCGTAGCAGGGCATTTTTAATAAAGGTTTTTCATAGCAGGGCGTTTTTAATAGAGGTTTTTTGATACCAGGGCATTTTTAATAGGTTTTTCATACCAGTGCGTTTCTAATAGAGGTTTTTCATACCAGGGCATTTTTAATAGAGGTTTTTCAAACCAGGGCATTTTTAATAGAGGTTTTTCATACCAGGGCATTTTTAATAGAGGTTTTTCAAACCAGGGCATTTTTAATAGAGGTTTTTCAAACCAGGGCATTTTTAATAGAGGTTTTTCATACCAGGCCATTTTTAATAGAGGTTTTTCATACCAGGCCATTTTTAATAGAGGTTTTTCACACCAGGCCATTTTTAATAGAGGTTTTTCATACCTGGCATTTTTTAATAGAGGTTTTTCATACCAGAGGTTTTCAGCATTTTTAATAGAGGTTTTTCAGGGCATTTTAATAGGTTTTTCCATTTTTAATAGAGGTTTTCACACAGGCCATTTTTAATAGAGGTTTTTCATACCAGGCCATTTTTAATAGAGGTTTTTCAAAGCAGGGCATTTTTAATGGAGGTTTTTCAAAGCAGGGCATTTTAATAGATTTTTCAAAGCAGGGCATTTTTAATAGGTTTTTCAAAGCAGGGCATTTTTATTAGGTTTTTCAAAGCAGGGCATTTGTAATAGGTTTTTCAAAGCAGGGCATTTTTAAATTGAGGTTTTCCAAAGCAGGGCATTTTTAGCAGAGGTTTTTCATAGCAGGGCAGTATGTCCATTTTCACGGATGAAGTTTTATAATAAGGCGTTAGTGATTGATATATTTTTATAGTATTCAGTAATGTTTGTATTTTGTATCCTATAGACCAAACGTACCCAATGTACACTATGGACCAAACATACCCAGTTTACCCTATGGGATCATATATCCAATTTATCCTCTGGACCAATCGTACCTAATTTAACCTCTGGACCAAACATACCTAATTTACCCTATGGTCCAAATATCTAGTTTACCCTATGGACCAAACGTACCTAATTTACCCTATGGACCAAATGTACCCCATGGACCATACGCACCCAATGTACCTTATGGACCATATGTACCCTATGGACCATATGTACCCAATTTACCCTATGGACCATACGTTCCTAGTTTACCCTATGGACCATACGTACCCAATTTACCCAGTGGACCAAACGTACCTAATTTACTCTATGGACCAAATTTACCCCATGGACCAAACGTACCCAATTTACCCTATGGACCAAACGTACCCAATTTACCCTATGGACCAAAAGTACCCAATTTACCCTATGGACCAAATTTGTTCTATGGACCAAACGTACCCAATTTACCCTATGGACCAAACGTACCCAATTTACCCTATGGACCAAACATACCCAATTTACCCTATGGACCAAAAGTACCCAATTTACCCAGTGGACCATACATACCCAATGCACCCTATGGACCATACATACCCAATGCACCCTATGGACCATACATACCCAATGCACCCTATGGACCATACATACCCAATGCACCCTATGGACCATACATACCCAATGCACCCTATGGACCATACATACCCAATGCACCCTATGTACCATATGTACCCAGTTTACCCTATGGACCATACATACCCAATTTACCATATGGACCTAACATACCCAATGGACCTAACATACCCAATGGACCTAACATACCCAGTGGACCTAACATACCCAATGGACCAAATATACTTACTATTTTTACCCTGTGGACCAAATGTACTTACTTTACCCAACGGACCTAACGTGCCAAATTTACCCAACGGACTCCACATGCCTAATACACCTAATTGACAGTGGGTACCCAATTGCATAATTGTACTTAATTGCCGAATGGACATTGTATACCCAGTTCCCCAATTGACAGTGTATTCCCAATTGACAGTGTGTACCCAATTGCTCAGTTGACAGTGTGTACCCAGTTGCCCAATTGCTCAGTTGACAATGTGTACCCAGTTGACAAAATGTATCCAGTAGAAAAATGTGCTCTCTCTCTCTCTCTCTCTCTCTCTCTCTCTCTCTCTCTCTCTCTCTCTCTCTCTCTCTCTCTTCTCTCTCTCTTGATTCAGTGCCAACTGTCAGGAAACCTTTCCAGGATAATAGATTAAATGACTGACATATATTCATGTATACGAGGAAAGTGACGCAGTACTTGATACTTGACTCCTAATTTCAATTTTCTTGAGCAAACAGGAAACTAAAGCCTTCATTTCCTGGTTGACTTTTGGCTCAAATATTATATATATTATAATAAAATATTATTGGTTAAATGTTATTTTAAATGTGATGGCTGTCTTTCCCTGTATCGTCAAACTTGAGTATTTTGTAACTGCTGCTTTCCCTGGCCTCAGACCTTTCGTTACTAATATTTTGTAACTACTGATTTCCCTGACCTTAAACCTTCGTTATTACTCTGTGTCCTTCTCTCTCCCCCATCCCTTGTTTGTTTTCTCTAGGTCTGAACTAGAAAAGGACATATAATTACGCCGCTTCCAAGTCGTCCTCTTATTACAAAAAATTATTCCCTTGATCAGAACTTATTTCAGCTCCTTTTGTAGATTTTTATTGGAGGAAACTAGCGAAATTAGTGTACCATTAACAGTGAAATCAGTATAACTTCCATAAATAGCAAGTTGTAATCGTGAACTGACGTATGTTTACAGTAGAACGCTAAAACTGGATAAGTTCAGGTAGAATTGACGCATTATCGAGTAACTGAAAATAGACACTGCCACTTTTGGTAAATACCAGATCTTGCAAAGCATTTAATGCAGAAAAATGCCTGTAATACACATTTTGTACTTATGCATATATACACGTGTAATTGTAACTCCAGACGTTTGTAGGGCATTTCTAATAGATTTTTCAAAGCAGGGTATTTTAATAGATTTTTCAAAGCAGGGCATTTTAATAGGTTTTTCAAAGCAGGGTATTTTAATAGGTTTTTCAAAGAATTAATAACATCAGCAAGTTTATTAATGCAAATATTACCTGCGACAATTCTGAAGATCTCCAGAAGATGGCAGTGGATTCGTGCTGCTGTCTGGGGTTATTTATCCCCCCCCCACCCCCGGCCAATCCCAAAGTTGTCCAAAGGTAGTGTTTTGTAGTTGGTGGGATGCGAACAGGAGTCACCTTCATATCCAGCACCAACCATTGTTATTATGCAAATAAAGTTTCACTACGCACATGCATGATGGTTTCTCTCTCTCTCTCTCTCTCTCTCTCTCTCTCTCTCTCTCTCTCTCTCTCTCTCTCTCTCTCTCTCTCTCAACATAATGAAGTTGACAAACAATCTAAGTTTATTATTGTTTGGTGATATATATTATATATGTATATATAATATACATAACATATATATATATATATGTACAGTATATATTACATATATAAATATATATATATATATATATATATATATATGTATATAAATAATATATATATATAAATATACTGTATAATATATATATATATATATATTACCTATATAAAGTGTGATATAATCATATACATAAATGATAATAATATTATATATATATATGTATGTATACTATATATGTATATACATATCTGTATATATGTATTTATTAATATATATATATATATATTTATATATATAAACATATATACTGTATATATATACATATACATATATATATATATATATATGTGTATAT
Source organism: Macrobrachium rosenbergii (assembly GCF_040412425.1). Taxonomy (NCBI): domain Eukaryota; kingdom Metazoa; phylum Arthropoda; class Malacostraca; order Decapoda; family Palaemonidae; genus Macrobrachium; species Macrobrachium rosenbergii. Next base: position 3,257,914 of record NC_089793.1, on the reverse strand, counting down.
ACATATCTGTACATATATACATTTATTTATAATCTTATGTACTTATATTTTGTCTATATATTTATGTAAATGTATACAAGAGTATAACGACAGAAGGTTAAATCACTGAAGCATTAAAATAGTCAAATATAACTCTATTGCAGCTATATATAGACCCTATATTTGATTAGGACGTCGACCTGTGCTATATATATAAATAATGGATATACATATATAGTAGTTATTTGTGCATGGGCAGTATATATGAAAAGATATTTTATTATATGTAATGTATATATATATTGAGATGTATATACTGTATATATATATACTGTATATACATACATATACATAATATAGTGTCTGTAAAACCTATATATATTTATGGCTCTATAATGCATACAAAATATATATATATAATTAGACGAATATATATATAAAATCACTGAAGCATTAAAATATATATAAAAGAGAACATTACCAACTATGTATATAGCTAAGAACAGATATATATATATCCTTTGGAAGGCAGGACGTCGACCTGTGCTATACACAAAACAATGGAAGAGGTCTGATATATATTAATGAAAGCATATATATATTGTTATATATATATATATAGCATAGTATGAAAAAGAAATTTTACTATATATACTGTATAATGTGTGTTTATATATATATATATATATACAATATATATATATAATTATGTAATTATTCATATATATATATATGTATTTATACATATATATTTATATATATACATATATATATATATACATATATATATTTATATATATATATATCTACTTATAATATATATATATATATATATATATATATATATATATACATATATATATATGTATATTTACATATATATATATATTTATATATATTTATGTATATACATATACATGTGTTTTGATGTTCTCACTGCTGTTAGTTGACATCTGTTAAATATAAAAGTGTATTATCAACCAACCTTGACTCCGGACGCCATGTGTAGGTGGGTGGTGGTGTCAAAGAGTACACGCTCCTGAAACGAAGTAGGTTCCCAGTGGCCCTTCAGTAGTTTGGTCCTTTGCTCCCCTCAAAACCGCCCCCCTCCCCAAGATCATTTGAAGGTGGCGAAAGAGTGCAGGGCAAAGACACTGGGACAATGCTTTCACCAACATGCAATGCGAGTTCATCTTGATAAGGGGCTCGGAAATGGCTCCGCAGATTACGAAAGCAGTGCTATATCAGGCAACATCTCGTATACGGGACGTCACTCCAAGCACATCTTTTTTTTTCCGTCAAAATTATAACCTTGGTGACCTTTAAATAGATTTTGCCATTTAAATATTCACGGAAATCTCTTGGCCCACCTTCTGTCACGTCGAGAAGCGAAGAGGGATTTGAATGGCAGTTCCAGTAAATTGGGATTGCATGTGTTTTCCCATTTCGTGCTTGCGGGCTTCTTGTGGCTGCGATTCTTAGGGTCCTTTGAGAACGGTTTGAGTACGGTCGGTGCGCTTGTGCGCAGGCTCCATCGGATGTTTTGCTGTACTGTGCTTCGGGGGAACTCGCCGTTCGCTGGTCCGGAAATAATACGACCTTGCAGGTTATTCGGAAAAGGAAAAAAAAAAGGGGTAAAAGAAACCACCTGATGACGCACTTGGGAAAAGTACCGAAGGAGAAAAAGTACCTGGGAGAATTCAGTGGTTCGTTGGCTGTGGACCCAAGTTAAACATGGAGGTTTTTTTTCAGTGGGGTTTGAACTTGCAGGCTCTGTAAGTATCCTTGTACAGAGGTTGAAACCAGGTGTCGACCATGCGGTTTGGGCATTGGATGCCTTAGGAGTTTGACGTCATACGATTGCGAATTTAGGTGGCTGAAGGATTCAGGAGTTGTCGTAAGATTTCACATGACTCCTTCGGAGTTTGTTGTCGTGGAAGTATATTATTAAATCATCAGGAGTGCCTGTACAGTCCCTAAGATATGAGAATCCAGTGATTTTATGTAGTACATTGATGTAGGAAATAGCGTTCCATTCCTTGTATTTATTTTGGTGATAGCTTTAGTTTGTAGTTTAATTTTGTAAAAAGGGGGCCACTTTGATTTTGTATAAAGGAGACCACTTTGATTTTATAGAAAAGGGGCCACTTTGATTCTAAAAAAAAAGGGACCAATTTGATTTTATAAAAAAGGGACCACTTTGATATAAAAAGTGGACCACTTTGATTTTATAGAAGGGGACCACTTTGGCTTTTACAAAAAGAGGGGACCACTTTGATTTTATATAAAAAAGGGACCACTTTGATTTTAGAAAAAGGGGACACTTTGATTTTACAAAAAAGGGGACCACTTTGATTTTTTATAAAGGGGACCACTTTGATTTCCTAGAAAGGGGACCACTTTGATTTCCTAAAAGGGGACCACTTTGATTTCCTAAAAAGGACCACTTTGATTTCCTAGAAAGGGGACCACTTTGATTTCATAAAAAGGGGACACTTTGATTTTATGGAAAGTGGACCACTTTGATTTTATAGAAAATGGACCACTAATTTTATAGAAGATTTTATAAAAAGGACCACTAATTTTATAAAAGGGGACCACTGATTTTATAGAAAGGGGACCACTCTGATTTTACAAAAAGGGGGACCACTTTGATTTTATAAAAAGGGGACCACACTGATTTTATAAAAACGGGGACCACTTTGATTTCATAAAAAGGGAACCACTTTGATTTTATAGAAAGGGGACCACTTTGATTTTATAAAAAGGGGACCACTTTGCTTTTATAATGTCCATTTTTTTCAGAAAAGGGTTGCTCATCTGACTGAGACTTGACATCTGACTGACTTGACTGACTTGACTTGATACCCTTTGCTCATAGTTCTTTGGGTAAACAGTGTAAGTTCCATGACGTTAATAACGAATGAGTAGAACCAGTCTCCAGATCCTTAACTAGAACCGCTTTTATCTCGTTCTGTTCATGTCTCATTTTCATTGCACATCTTTGCATCACTGCGTCAGGTACAATCAACCAATTTGTCTTTCAGTTCCTGTTTTATTAATATTTTCTAGACAAAAAAAAAATTGAAAGATGGCATTAGGCATCAAGGTTAAAGTTCTCACTGGTATTATTATTATTATTATTATTATTATTATTATTATTATTATTATTATTATTATTATTATTATATATTATTATTATTATTATTATTATTATTATAATATTATTATTAAATTATTATTGTTATTATTTTTAATGATAAATGCAGCCTGGTTTGGCAAATGAATCTATTTTTAAATCTATTTTTGTCTAGTTTTAAGATAAAATCTCTTGGTTTGAGATCTCTCTCTCTCTCTCTCTCTCTCTCTCTCTCTTTTTAAGTGATACATTATTTGTATAGGTTGTCAAGAGCGTTTTTGCTTTATTTTTTTACGACTAGAATTTTGAGACACCTGGAAAACGGAACTTTAATTTTTGGGATCTCTCAAATAATTCAGATTCAAGATTTTGTTTTGATAAGTACTTGGAAATGAAATTCATAATTATTGAAGTGCACACCCCACTGGGAAACATACCCAATGTAAAAATAATCGTGATGTATTTGTGCATTTTTCATTGTTAAAACTGGTAAAAATTTTTTAAATATTACAATGGAATTTCATGAATCTATACATGAAATATCCCACAGAGCATCATAATGTTTTTGACATAGTACAGTCTAAAAGGTATATCTGTATTCTTTTAATAGATTTTCCTCATTAAAATGAATTAACACTGAAACTAACGTACCTTTCATAGGTACAAAGTTAAAAGTCCTTAGGTGACCAGTGTATACAGTAGATATCCATAACTGGGAAGAGCCTGGTTGATTTTGAAAATTTAAGAATCATCGAGCGACGGAAAATTAAGACTTTGTGGGTACCAAACATGACCTCAGCAACTGCAATGCAGCAGCAGTTTGTTGTTGCGACTGGAGAATGCACGAGCAACAACAACAGAAGAACAATTCTTTTGCAGGGGGTTGGGAGGGAAATAAATGCTGAACTAGAACACGGGTCCCCCTAAAAGACTCTGCTGTCAAATATGATCCATTCAAGTTTACGGGGGAAACTTTCTCTCCCGCCTCGTGCCGACCAGATTTATGTCATAGAAAGTGGAAGGGTTTTGCGTAGCAAAGATTTCTTGGACAGAAGCTCCCGGCAGAGAATACATTATTGTTTTCTCTTCCTCTCGTTGCTTATCCGTTCGTTTGTCTTGTGCAGGCTCGTCTGCAATTTCACTTTCAAGATTTTGGCAGGGTGCCAGGTGTGAAATGGAATGAAGGGAAGGGTAAAATATAAGTAAAAGTGAAAGCATGGGCCCTTGTTACTTTCAGACACTATATATGTATACTGTATGCATACATGCATGTGCTTTTATGCAGGTTCAGACCTCAAATACTATGAAACAAGGGTCAGTTTGACCCAAGTTAACCAAATTTAAGCTTCTTGCTATACTGTCACACCATCACCATCAACCAATCTACGGCAAATTGAAATTCGATGTTATTTTGGCCCACTTTCTCTCGGCAGAATATGGAGGACATTGGCTGGGGATGCCTGGGTTCTCAGGACGGCAAGTCCTTGGCTGAGAAAATCCGCAGAATGCAGAAACTGAGGAAGACTGGGGATCTGCCCCCGTCCTACCCTAATGGTTGGTTTGCCGTCGCCGAGTCCAGGAACGTGGCTGTAGGACAGGTAATCTGAGGAACATGTTTATAAGTTTTTTCACTGATTTTAAGTCCTTGGGACCGTGAAATGTTGTTAAAAAGAATTAAGTTTCTTAGTATTTTGAATCTGATTTTATTTTCTCTGATTTTGAGTCCTTTAGTAATAGTGGTTTGTGGTGACCTTGAAATTTTTAAAAAATGAAGTTTCTTAGTACTGTGAATTTTTAGTTTTTTTTTTTTTTGTGGCCTTTATTAATAGTGGTTTATGGTGACAGTGGGATTAATGAGATTTCTTAGTTTTGTAAATTTGAGTTATTTTTTTTTTTTTTTCACTGATTTTGAGTCCTGTAGTAATCGTGGTTTTTGGTCACCTTAGAATGTTGAAAAATAAAATTTCTTAGTTTTGTCAGTTTTAGTTAATTTCGTTATTATTTGCTGATTTTGAGTCATTTAGTAGAAGTGTTTTGTGGTCATCGTGAAATGTTAAACATAAAAAGTGAGTTTTTTTAATGATTTTTCGTTCAGGTCATTCCAGTCAACGCCCTCGGAGAGGCCCTGGCAGTTTTCCGAGGTACTGACGGAGAAGCCCATGTGGTCGACGCCTATTGCCCCCATTTAGGGGCCAACATGGCAGTTGGTGGGGTTGTGAAGGGCAGCAGCCTGGAATGTCCCTTCCATGGTTGGCAGTTCGACGGGATTGACGGGTCATGTGTTCATATCCCCAACTGCGCCAAAGGTATGATTCATTTCATTTTTTGGATGGTGGGGAAGGGTTAAGAGGGCTGTGTGTTATTAGTTCTATAGTCAAATGTCCCCCAAAATAGGAGAGGTTTTCCTGTGCCAAAAGCCGTTATTACATTGATTGAGCAAGTGGAACTATTCGCTAATAACTAAAACCTAACGTCCACTCAAAGTGTAACTAAAGTTTAGTGAAACTAAAACCAATGTTCAGTCAAATTATAACTAATGTTCAGTCAAACTGTAGCCTAATGTTCACCCAAACTCTTTAGTAGAAAATAAAACATAAGTAGGCTTAGGTGGTGTTAATTAAAGTTATATTTCCTTGTTATTCTGTTAGTCCATGCCCATGGGTATGGTCTGTCACTTTAAGTATTAATGAACGTCTTAAACTATCGGCAAATTCATTCTCCCCAACAGAAGTGGCATCCTAAATCATTTATAAGGTACATAGGAAGTTGTGAGTTCTTGCAGAAGACAATTGCACTGACTGTTCAACTTGGTTGAATTCCGAGTGTACCTATGACTCAATTCTGAAGTCAAAACCAAAAACTATTAGACCATGATGATTCTGTGTAGCTTTTAATTCCGTCTGTGGGAATATTTTCTTTCTGAGTTCCGTCTTCGTTTTCTTTGAAAAATGTAATACTCGAAAGTGTAAAGGCTAAATGGTGTCCCCTTGAACGACGCCACAATTTGAATCGAGGAAAAATCAGAGGTGTTTCTTCTGTCAAATCTATATTATTATTATTATTATTATTATTATTATTATTATTATTATTATTATTATTTTATTATTTATCCTCTTCGCAGTCCCGAAGACAGCCAACGTGAGGACGTGGGAGAGCCGCGAGATGAACGGGTTCATCTTCGTCTGGCACGACGCAGAGAACAGGGCACCAATGTGGGAGCTCACCGAAATCAGAGAGATTACCTCCAACAAGTGGACTTTCCGGGGTCGCACTTCCCACGAGGTTCTGGCCCATATACAGGTGAACGAGTCTCTCTCTCTCTCTCTCTCTCTCTCTCTCCATGTAAATGACCTTAAATTGTAAAAAAAAAGCTTCACAGCAGATTGAAAAAAATATAATTAGCTTAACCACACAAACACACACTCTCTCTCTCTCTCTCTCTCTCTCTCTCTCTCTCTCTCTCTCTCTCTCTCTCTCTCTCTCTCTCAAGTGTTATAATGGGCTATGCACTTGGAAATAGTCAAGTACTTGTTGTGTGACACTCTCTCTCTCTCTCTCTCTCTCTCTCTCTCTCAAGTATTATAATGGGGTATTCACTTGGAAATAGTCAAGGTACTTGTGGTGTGACACTCTCTCTCTCTCTCTCTCTCTCTCTCTCTCTCTCTCTCTCTCTCTCTCTCTCTGTGCCACAAGTGCTTCTTTAAAACTTGACCGTAAATTATTTTCCCAAATTTCATGCGTGTCATTCATTTCCCCTCGCCAGGAAATTCCCGAAAACGGAGCTGATGTGGCCCACCTGTTGCATCTCCACCGTCCAAACATTTTCAAAGGATCCGATCTTCGCGACGCCTTTGCTGACAACCAGGTGAGTGGAATCAATCAACTCTATAAACTGCTGTAGAAGCCGATGGGATGGCAGCCATATGTAGTCCAGGCCCTGGTCCAGGCCTGGTTGTTGGGGGTTGGGTGGGTGGAGAAACCGATAGTAACAGGAAAGGAGTAGTAAGTAGTAAGGGAATTCTGAAGTTTGTGGAAGTATTGAAAGAAACGTGAGCAGTGACCGGAATAATTTGCAGAAAAAAAGGAGGGGTCCCTTACGGAAAAAATGGAAAATACATTTAATTCATTATAAAAGTAAATTACACACAATTCTGGTATAGTATTTTTATGATAAAGCTAGAATTACAATTAATTACATAGTTGCTTTGATCCTGTGCTTGTACCCTATAATTATCTCCTTACCAAAAACTTGGCTATGGTAATAAATATGAAGTATAATGAACGATGTAGATAATGTATCCACTGATTTCAGTTGCATCCTTTAGCTTGCAACAAAAGTTTCCCAAGTGGGCGTTTTTCCCGTTTTACTTTACTCCGTATAATATTATTATTATTATTATTATTATTATTATTATTATCCCCAGGTCCTGGACGTGGCCCAACACATCTGGGACGGAGAATGGCGGTCCCGGCCCGAACCAGAGTCCCACACGGCAGAACTGAAGGTTACCCACACATTCGCTCTCTTCGGTGGCAAGTTCAAGATCCTTACCATGACAGTCAAGGCAGAGCAGGTAAGATTCGAGAATTTCATCAAGTATTACTTTCCGTGCTTTATTTTATTTGTTTATTTATATTTTTTTTTATTCATTCATCTGAGCTGAAAGTGAATGAGATTTTCTGATAGCTGTTTGACTGTCGTATGAAAGTTATATGGATGACGTAACCTTTTCACATCTTAGACTCCTTCTCTGGAGCTAAGGAAAGGGAGAATCACATATCCAATTGGAGCCACGCCTCCCCGCCCCCTCCCCATTAAGGGTGGATAATTGAGAAAGTATATTGGACCAAGAATGATGAAATTTTAATGAAAGCTTCTTAATATAATGTAGATTAAGGTTCCTTTAAACAAAAGGGGCCAGACTGGGCCTTCATAGTGGTCCAAAGTAGCGCAAAGGGTTATGCAGGGAAAAATCTTAAAAAATATATTTAAAAAACACTAGGGCCACAGTGTTTCAAATCAGCAGGCCCTACTCATCCTCATTTGGTGCAGGTTGAAGTTTGTTCCAACGACTGCCCAAGGAAAGGTGGCAAGTGTCCAAAGTTATACATGAAGACCATATAGACCTAGACTTCAAAATTTTATATTGATTGACCCCGTAACACTTCTCTTCGATAGATTGGGCCAGGTGTCGTGCACTTACACTTTGACACAAGTCTAGGATCCGGCGTTCTCATTCAGGCGGTCACCCCAGTGGAGCCTCTTCGTCAGAAGATTGTGCATCAGTTCTATTCGTCGTCCAGTTTCATCGCACCTTACGCAAAATTCGTCCTTCTCTGTGAGGCTCGCCATGTAAGTACAGTACAGTAGTTCGGTTTAGCTATTTTTTATAATATGATTTACTTGTCTTTGCTTATTAGAGCTTGTATTATTTTCAGCAAAATGTTTACACCTCCCCCCCGCCATTCCCTTTCCTCCTTAGGGGGTTATTGCTGTCAGTTCACCTCGCACGGTGCTCTGTAGGCTTGACTTGAGGTTCTTCGCTGCGTCCCTTTGGCCCCAACTGCAACCCCTTTCATTCCTTTTACTAGACCACCTTTCACATTCATACTTCCGTCCTACTTTCCACCCCCTCTTAATTGTTTCAGCATTATTTTCAGCGCTGAATGACCTCATAGGTCCTAGCGCTTGGCCTTTGCCCTAAATTTTAAGTTCACATTCCCATTTCCTTGCAGGTGGAAAGAGACATCATGATCTGGAACAACAAGCAGTACAAAGCTCAGCCGATGTACGTCAAGGAAGACCGCTTCCTGAAGAAGTTCCGCTCCTGGTACGCCCAGTTCTACTCTCAGAACAGCAAGCAGTTCTCCTTCAGGAACGAAACGCTGAGCTGGTGATTTCGAGGGACGGAATGACGACGACCTTGCTTGCCTTCATTACTCTAGGTCACTTTCTGGACCGTATCCCTAGCTTTAGTGCTGTAGGGCCTGAAGGAGGAAGAGATGTATTTTCCTTTCTTGGTTGTCAAGGGATGTGTGTGTGTATTAGTTGTCTTTGATTCCAGCAATTCATAGTATGCAAATGCTTCCTTAGGAGTAAGGAAAAGTGTATGTGGCTGGTATGTAACGTGATGCGCGTATAAATGACTAAATAGTCAGCAAAATACTCCCGTTTCGTTTTAGGTAGGAACCGGCAAAATTGCCATTGTAAACCTGTTAGGACCACTGCGCAGAAAACCTTGTTGATCAGAGAGAAGGATCAGTGGAGTATATAGACAGAACTCAGTGAAACAAATAGGAAAAAAAAACTATCACATCCAGGAGCTTTTAGAACAGTGTCGTGAACCATTAATTTGAAACAGCAGTAATATTTTAGTTAGATTGGAAGCGGTAACAGATTTTGCAGTCATACTTCCCCAACATATACATTCGAGAAGGAACTCTCGACGTATGCAAGAACAATTGTGTGTGTGGAAGCAGTGTACGTTTAGGAATGTGGCGAAGGACAAGTGTGAAGGAATATCTCGACCAGCGATTGTTGTGTAGCACATACATGTGTATGCATGAGTGAATCACATTTAGGAATGTGTAGAATGTGTAGGATTTGGGGGAACTCTTATTAAGAAAGTGCTGTATGCAGATGTTTGATCATGAAAAATAACTATATAATCCTGATGCTTGTGACGAATTTACACGTAGGTTCATGAGTGAGAAGTCCAAGTTAAAATCCTATGAAAAACTAGGAAAGAAATACGTTCATTATAGTTGGGGAACTTGCAAGAAAACGCTGCTCAGCCGAACGTTATAATAGTTAACTATGACTAGAAAGACCAATTAACTCATAACAACGAGCCTTAAGGAAAGGTCTTGATAGTCTTATGGACCGTTGAGGTTATAAGCTACGAAGTTCACAACTAGTATTTAGTTCAATAATGCACAGCTAGTCACAGCTATAACTAGCCAATTTTAACGTCTTTTGGGGGGATCTTGCACAAAACGTAAGAGCAAAAGTTTATGAATAACAAATCGTGCAAAAGAAATCAGGATTGATATGAAACAGCTTTTATTGGTTGCAATTTATAACAGACAACCCGCCCCTACTATAATTATTTTCAGTCACGAAGATAAATAACTCATAAAATTAGAACTATGGGTTATACAAAAATATACATAAAGCATTGTGAGTGACCTAATACATTTAAATTTATCACAAACCTGTTAAAATGTTAGTTGAAATCGGCTAATTGAGCTTCGGACAGGTTTCATGAAGATCAGAATGTTAGCGCGGGTAAGCTTCGACAGGGTATACCCTCACTGTTAAAATCATATTGAAATACTTTAATTATCGAACCTCCTGTCTCTTGGTGCTAACAAACATGCGTATAAGCAAGCACCATTGATATGCAAGTAGCATATCTAAAAAAATACGCTCATTGTAATCGTTGTAATTGTATATAGTGTGTTTTAGTATGCGTATGTCTGTATATAATGTATTTAAGTAGGACTGATGTCTCTCATCACGTAGAATTATTTCATAAAAATATCATATAGGTTTGCACAGGAGAATTGGCCTTAAAGCTGAAAGTTATTTATTAAAAGGCTGTGATTTGTATAATTTAGCTCTGGGATTACGCGGCATTACGAACTTGAGACGTTATGGTGGTTATTAGGCCTATAATTGTTTTGGAAAAAGTTTTAAACAGCTGTTAAAATGAAAACCAGCTACCACGGCATAGAAAAAAAATACTTTCATGCTTATATTTGGGTCAGATTAGTACAAATCTTTCTCGTGTGATATATGTAAAATAATCAGTTGGAATCCGGTTAAAGATTGCCTTCTGGGCTTGTTTTGTCAAACGTTATTGTTTTCTGGTGTACAAGAACGTGAGAAAATAAGATATAATTATTCTTCCAAAATTTCAAGTTTATCTTTAATTTGTAAAAGTGCGTACGATTTTGTTTACGACTGTTTCTGTATAATTATTATTAATATTAAGCCACTGAGCTTTTTTCTTTGCGTACATAAGGGCGCGTGAGAGGTAAGAATCTACCTCTGAAATTCAACTCTTTATTTTGCACGTTATACGTATATGTTTTGGGTATTTGTATCGTGTATTAGCTTCGGGTGAGCTAATAACACACGGCATTTATATACATGTAGAATTTTAGTTTAGTTTGTAGTATCGTCCTGTCAGTTCTTTTAGTGTGTTGAATTTTACCCTATTGTTCTCCTCCGATGTATCTTAAATGCTTGTTCTGTGAATGTTCTTATTTCTTGCTGTTGCAAACTCTGCAATACATCACTCTCCCACAATGGAAATCTTTTAATGGTATTTAACGCTACAAAACCAAATGATAGTCTGCTGACTTAGATTTATCTGAGAAATTGCACACATTCCGTCCGTTTTATCATCATCACCTCACTCTAGTGTGACATATAGCAAACTTTTTTCTTATTAAGTTCATGTTCCTGATGACAATACCACGTAAAGGCCATAGTCTTAATTTTACAAAATAAAATAAAAACCGTCCTTCATTGTAAATAGGAAATAAAAGTCCACGCGAATCAAAAGCAGTTGGTTTTATTTATTGTGTATCCACTTTTTTTTTTTAACTTGAACTCTGTTTGCCTTGGCGGTTCTTGTGCAAAAACATGTTAATTGACAGTTTTTATGCAAAAATGTAGTCAACTGACAGTTAATTGGGAAATTCATATTGTTAATTGATAGTTAATGCGCAAAAGTGTATTGCTAATTAACAGTTATTGCGCAAAAATATATTGTCAATTGACAGATATTGCACAAAACATTGTTAATTGACAGTTGTTGCGCAAAGATATGTTAACTGAAAATTTTTACATAGAACATTAATTGACAATTTTACGTACATTGCTTACCCCATATAAAAATGGGTATAAAAGCACGTTAAAACGAAGAAGAAGTTTACTGACAATTATTACGTAAATATTGTTTACAGAATTTATACGTAAATATTGTTTATTAAATTTTTACGTAGATATTGTTTACTGAATTTTTACGTAAATATTGTTTGACAACTTTTATACGTAAGTATTGTTAATTGACAATTATTGCGCAAAGAGGTAATGTTAATGTGACAAGGTTACGCAACGCTATGCTACTTTGTTTTCAGTTGGTAACACTGTTAAGACGTCAGTTGGTAACAAGTGATTTACTAAGTAGAAATTTGTGTCCATTTTCGAAGTGGTCATGGTACTTATAATCTTCAGTATTTACACAAGAAAAACACTTGCAAGCAGGTTCAAAGTGCCATATTCAGAATGAAGAACCGGTAAGTGTTAATGATCATATCAATATGACCTAATAATTTGAATTGGAAATTAACAAGAGAACTTTAGCTTAGGCCTGTGGTTGGAAGCACTTCCCTTGGCCGACATATTTCTTTATTTAGGCTAAACTGTCCTAAGTCTTACATATATATAAATATATTGGAGTGATTGGTTTTAACCCATAAATTAGCCCATTGTGATATTTTTTAGGCTATTAAAAGGAACAATGGTGAAACTTCCGGTGGTATTTGTTTCGCTAATATCTCTTGATTGATTGACTTTGCGTATGGTAGGCCTGTCATTTTGATCTGTGTAACCTGCCTTTGTAGGTTATAAACATTTTGCAAAGCAATGGACATCAGGCTCAAGCCTAGGCCTATATTAAAATACTGACTTGGCAGAATTTGAGGTAACTCTAAGCCGGCTGTCCGTGGTGAGCTAGCCTAGGGCAGTTGACGTTTTCCTATGTTATTTTACAACCTGAACATGAATTTAAAATATTTTGGCAGTCGGCGGTAACTAAATTGTAATTGACCCTAAAACTGCACCGCCGACCAGTGCAAAATATTACCTTAAACTCTTGTAAAGCAAGTAAAATAACATTGAAAAACGTCGTAAAGCAGTAGTAACTAGCTCCAACGTACACTATTCGAAGCTTTTGTAAACGGGAAACAAAACATTATCATTTCTGCTTTCAACTAGGGTGGCCTCTGTAGGTGGCTGTGGCAGAACGGCGTTGCACGCCTTATCTGCACTTTTTAAGATTGCTGGCAAGGGTAATATTCTGTTCAGCAAGTAAAACAACATAGGAAAAAAACGTACGTCTCTTAGCTCTCGCTGATGCAGTGGCAGTTGCTGATTGAGAACTTTAGAATCAGCAGTACTAGTAATGAATGAAAATTGCCTTTGAAACGGCTCCCATTATCCATTTATTCGCCCTTCTTTTTACGCTTGTTTTTCATGTTCCAAATGACATATATAACAGGAAATAAAACAAGAAGGTACCCATACCTTTTCCCAAGTTATTTACCCTACCCAAAACACTGAATTCCCAACGGGTCCCCCTTGCTGTTAGCTATTCTGGAAAGGGTTTTATTCCACCCAAAACCCCGATTCCCAACGGGTCCCCTTTACCGTCGGCTATAGTTCTAAGGTAATTTATAGCTTAATTACATTTGACCACCAAAATATTACTTTAAATTCTTGTTCAGCAGGTAAAGTTCTATAGAAAAACGTCAACTGCCATAGCCTAGCTCACCGCGGACAACCATCTTAGATCTACCAAATTTGAATTAAATTAGTTTCTGGTTGCTTATTCTGCACATTTTTTGCAAGAAACCTTTTTTTGCGTCCAGCCTAATACTTTTACTCTTGATCCCCTCCCGGGAAACTCTAGGCCTATACTTTATAGCCCAGTGGAAAACTTGAAATTTTGGGAGTGGGAAACAAAAAATATTCAAGCAGCACCAAAGAAAGCAGTTGGATATATATAGTCGAGAGCTGCTATAATTATTCATGAAAGGAAAGGGTATATAAAACAACTGTCGACTCCTGGTTCTTGATTTCTACTAGTTGATGATGGATATTTAAAGCTTTTTGGTTTTTATGGTCTTCTGTGTATGATATTAACTATTCTGTTTCTAAGTTCATTCAGAAGGGGCTGGCACTAAACATTGCGCCCAGTTTACACATAAACTGGTGGCTACTGAAAATTTTTAAAAATGGTAAATGCCACAAAAAATCAGTGCATCGTAACACCCTATAGCACATTATGCTTGGTTGGGAAGGATATCCGACTGAGGGGTGTACCGTTTTTGCAGCCACCTTCCTTAACCTTCCTCACAATCTTTTTTCACCCATAGCGGTTGGAGGTAGAAGTTTGAGATTTTGGTATGCAAAGCTATGCCAATTGCCCAAAGTTATTTTCTTTCCTGAAAATGACAGATGTGAGGTCCAGAAGCCAAGGATGATCATTGTAAAGAATACTACCAATGTTACAGATTTGCAGAGTAAGACACCATGCTTCAGTGTAAATAAGGAGATAAACATACCTAAAAATTTTTGGTTCCTGGAGTATTGTCCAATAAATCACTTCTAACGATTGTGGTCCATGTACAAAACTAATAAAGCATTAATGCCATTACCATTATGTGATGGTAAAGTGTAGTATGTTTAAGATGATTCATTCTACCACTCAGACTGTTTGCAGACAGCTCCAAGATTCTTTTTTCTAGACACTGTAAGAAGTGTATCCATTTTTTTAGCATTGGCAACTATTATTTAAGCTGTTGTCAGAATATCCCCTTGGTATAAGGCATTGTGGATGTTGATACTTTACTTTGCAGTGATTAAGACATGGCTTTGCTATGGGATTTCAGGAGCAGAAGGTATGCTGCTGAAGATTTTCTCCTTGAAGTTTTGATGGACAGCCTATACCCTTCGGCTTACTCTACCTGTACTTTTGTCGGAAGTGGCCCTCCAGTCATCACTTGCTTCCCCACCTATAGTGGCCATGCATTGATCGCTCTTGTAAAGCTCCAATTAGTGGCTTATTTTCTGAAAGACTTCTCCAAGACTTGGAGAACTCAATAAAAAAATTTTTGCAGAAAACGTGGCAAAGAGCACAGTTTTTGCAAGGCATGATTTCCCTGAGGTTATTGCAGCTTGTCAGGAGTCCATTTGATTTCATGCTTTGAGGAATATCTTTGAAAACTATGACTTCACAAACAAAATGCCACCTATAACATACTAATATCAACCTAAGAAAGAGTGAATGCAGTATTCTTATCTTTCAGAAAGGTCTTTTTAAGTGGTAAATGAAGACATTAGAAAAGTCAGCATCCAAAAACTTATACCGGAGCTCATTTACCAAAGCTCATTAAATTGTGAAATGGTGCATAAGAACTGTAAGAGTCATTACTAACTCTAGGGACCATGTCATATGCACTGTATCAGGAAGATTCTCTCCAAACAAGAGAGCAATATTCATGCTGATTGATACTTTTAAAAGTATTCCTTAATCTGAAGATGAGGTATGGCTAAAAAGTCTCCTTAGATAGGCTGCTTTGATAGTGGCTGCTGCAGCCCTAGGCCTTATATATTCTGTGTAACAATTTTCCACTTTGATTGCTCTGAAATGGATAATGTAAATGGAGCGTGAGATTGATACCCCAAATGCATAAGAACTGATAGATAAATTCTTGTTGGAGGGGAAGGAGTGGGGTGGATGAATTTCTATTACTGTGGCAGTAGACTTGTGAAGCTGATATTGAGAGGGCAATAAGGAAAAAATTAGAAATAACACAAGCCTATGTAAAGTGGGAAGAGCCTGCTGGTCTGCCAGTAAATATGACTACCCAGTTTGTAAACAGAGGAAAAATCTATTGTAAGTTCTGTACATCCCAGTACATTAGAGACAAGGTATCTTGAAAAGAAAATGAGACTGAAGATGTGGCAACAAAATTCTGAGATGTGGTTTACAGAGGCTGGAAAATGGACTGAAATATCAGAGATAGAGCCGATCGAGGCTACGTGCTACCCCAACGCCAAATCAAAGTCCTTCGAAAAGAAGGCATCGTGCTTACCCCATATAAAAATGGGAAAAAGCACGTTAAAACGAAGAAGAAGACGGTATTAGGTCAATGATGAGGATTGGAGAGTAGTCAGTTGGGAAGATAGATAAGGAAGTAACAGGATGAAGATTAGTTTGAATACCCAAAAAAAACTTGAAGAAATGGCACGAATGGAAACTTGATCAGACAAATGCTGAGGATGAGGTTTGATGTGAAGTTTCTTCTCGCTCAACCTCATCAAGTACTCTTCATTTATATAGGTGTAGAGGCCTTTTGTCCAACTCCACTCTCCAACAAATCCAGTGCTCAGTCAAAACCTGATCAGTTTTCTAAAAGTGGTCATCTGTCCATGAGCAAGTAAAAGAATTTAAATTATAGAGGATACTAAAGGTCCAAATTTGGTCTGGGTGCTCTGAATTAATTTTAGCAGGACATTTGTACCTGGTGGACTATCAGAATTACCCCACCATCATTACCCAGTTCTTCCTTGCCCCACATAGGCTTCTGAGTGTGAAACCAGTGGAGGGTAAAAGACCACAGCATGGGAGCTAGAGTACTACTCATTCCTTCAACATTAAGAGCAATGCTTGTCAAAGATGCATCAACATAAGGACTAGGAGTTCAACAGGGTTGAATATATGATAGGGTGAGTGTTTTAATTCTCAGAGGGTTTAATATGAAGCAGGGTGATAACTCTCAGGCTGAGCAAATTAACTGTGATTTCTAAATTCAAGAATCTATTGAACAAAGCTAAACATCCTAAGCAACACTGTTCTCAGGATCCTCTGTAGGAAGACGAGAGAAATGCATTTTGTTCCAGGTAGAATAGATACAATAATTTAGTTAGAAATTATTGGGTCAGCTTAATAGGGTATGATGTGCTGCAGTAGTACACATCATGATATCACTGAATATTATTCAACAAAAAGCTGTTAGACATATTGATCCCCATGGTCAAGACAGCAGGACTTGGCAGTGGAAACGCTACTATTACCATTCTGCTCTTCTTCAAAGGTCTTCTGCTCAACAAGGTCTTGTTATTCAGAAGACATTTTTGATATCATGATGATGCAGGTAACAAGTGGTTTCAAGAATGATTGCGTCTATCATGTTTATTCAAGTCTCCAAAAATAATATGCAGGCTTCAAACCTCAATGTTCAAAAATTAATCAACAGTCCCTCAGACAAGGCACTTTGAATATGGTGCTTGAGAATTTTAGACCCCAGGTTAACAATTGACCCTTAGCATGCAATGTTTGTTATATTGTGGTTGTTACAGAAGACTTTCCTTGCTCTTTGCCACTTCCAGTGCAGTTTCTGTACTGAAAGGACTAGACCTAAAAAATTTTCGGGCCTTAGAGGTTGCTTTGAACTGTGAGAGAAAATTACCAGTTGTACCTGTGATATAGGGTCTCTTTTCAGCTTTGATGAGTTATGTTGTTGTAAGGGTAAAGTGTGTCATATCTGTTGTATGTTTTGAAGAAATACTGTTAGAGAATGAGGTCTTGTTTGCTTAGTTACCAGACTCTCTGTCTCTAGTTTCCTGCCCATGAATTATCACCAAGAATGGGATTTTCTTTGTACTAACCTCTTGAAGCTTTCAGTTAAGGATTACACCCCAGTTATGTCAGTTGATGAGATTAGGGGATTATCTCATTATATTAGGTTTTAAAGTAATATATGTTTTTCAAGATCTGATGCTGGGGAGACCTATTTTAGACATATGAAAGTTTTGTTGCACATTAGTTCAGACATTTTCATAATGCCCAGTAGCTGTGGGCTGGCAGTTAGCTAACTCCATCTTCATTCACATCTCACTTTGTGATTGAGGCTACAAATAATAATAGCACCAGTTTGTATGTGGTGTGAATCCATATTGTGACTTACATATTTATTAGTGACCACCATTCAGATTATGGTTCAATTGGGCAAAACAGACTGAAGAATTGCATATCAGTGTTTAAATAAATAGCAGCAAAAGAAAGGCTTCATAACTTCATATGTTACTTGACCCTCCTCATAGTACTTCGATGTAATCGCTTCAGCCTGCATAGGGACTGAACGACACATTTATGGTGTAAAGCAGTGGTATGGACCTGTACATGAAAACATTAAACCTGGAAGACATGATAGCCAGCAGTGGTGTTAATATGATTGTGTTTAAAGTAAAACATTTCCCAAGGGTACTGGCACTGAAAAAGGTTAAGAACTTTTGAATAAATAATAGAAACATTTGTGTTAGAGAAAATTCAAAAAATTCCCCTCCTTTTGAATAAATAAGCAGTTGGATAAAAGCTCTGTCCTTCAAACAGTAGCGAAATATTAGGCTTGTATTTTTACCTGATAAACATAATGCTAAATCTTGTAAACATTATATTCTTGGATATATATAGTATATTCAGAACATTCTGAACATCTGCTTAGGCTTAAACTTGATAAACATAATGCCAAATTTTGTAAACATTGTATTCTTGGGTATACTGTATACAGTATTTCTGAACATCTGCTTAGGCTTACATCCTTGCTGCTTCATTGGTTTTTTTATCATGCAGGTATCTGACTTATTACATAGCAGTTCTAGGATGTAGGCAGCCTTATTTTAGAGGAGAAACTAGTAATGCACATATTTTAATGTTACCTTAGTAGGAACCCACAGTTGTTTATGTAGGCATATAGGAGAAAAGCATTATGAAGTGTAATTTCGGGACAAAATGAGCATTTAGCTGCTGTAACTTAAAAAATAAGTATATGATAAACCAAGAAATAAAGTACTCATATATGCAGTCTGAAGTTTAAAACAGAGGATATGTAATATATTTATATTGGTTTTATAATTTTATTTCATACTAAAATATAACACGACTATTTACATGACCCTTGCAACAAGATAGCAGGGCTTAGCAACTAGATACATTGATAAACAATCAGCCAGATCAATGAGGCTTATTAATACACAGGATAGAGACCACATAGCCATGCAAACAGTAGTCCTTTGCAAAATCATTGCAATGTATGCACAATTCTCCAAGATCTGTTGGTAGTATTGGGTGCCTTAGCTGTGATAGATGTGTATTATGTACTTTGTAAACTCAATATCAAATAATTAACAAGACTGAGAGAAAAATTAAGTTATACTAGTTCAATATATGTAACGATCATGTCTACCTGACCAAAGGGCATGGCATAACATAAGTAAAATATACCTTAATCTAATTTATTGATGCCATCAAGTTACAGAAATAAATGTTTATATAATACTCCAAGCTTTGATAATGATCATGCAGTATTGGGAAACTTGACATTTTAACTTACAAGCTCAAGTGTGAAGCAAAATCATCAAAAAACAAAAGTATCTCCATGGAGGAAATGAACATGTGGAGAAATAACTCTCAAATATATCACAGAAGAGGAAACTAACATGCAAGAAGTAAATAGTTTTTACTCTATTTCCATATAATTTTTCTTTTTTGAGAGGTGCTTGTGAACTGCTAACCTGTAGAAGCATGTAGCATGAAATTTTACCTTTTAAGACTGAAATGTAATTGTAACTAAAAATTCTAAATTGATACTAGACAGTTTCAAAGTCCAAAAAATAAAAACTAACATCACCATACTGATAGTAAAATAATTAACCACTGTAGCATTTTTACAAATTTTTTGGTCCCAATAACAACCATAATTTCCCTTGTCTCTTTAAAGTTTCACTTATTAGTACAGTATTATGAACTTAGTTTTGGACAAACATTTTTCACAAGAAATTACTAAAGGAGTTGTAATTTTTTCAACGTAAAGGCTATATGTAAATTACCAATTCATACATAGTAGACATATTGCTATTTATTTTTTTTTTACCAAAAATCTTAGGAACATACGTCACACCCTTGCTATAGAGGTACAATACCAGCTTTTTATTAAAGGTAACATGTTAAAACATCTGTCATGTGGCACATGAAAATATTTTACTTACACATAATACAATACACAAACAAAGCTTGACAAATTTCATAAATAAGGGTTTTAATTATACTAGTTACAATTTTGACCAAACTTTGGCTTTGAGTTATGAAGTGTACCAGGAACCAAAAGCAGGCTTATTCTCAAAGAAAAGAATAATTCAAAAATCAGTAAGCAATATACTTGCAGCATGGATTCTGACTTTGTAAAATTTGAAATTCTATAAAGGGTTATAATAGACAAAAAAAACCAATACTCTCAAATGCTACCATATTTATATTTAGTTCGTGAGTCTTCCGTGGCATTCGTATTTCCTAACACATTCCCAGCTGCAAAAAAGTCTACCTACCTCACTTCAGCCCAACCTTTGAGCAACAAAAACCCTTCTCTCCTTAAGGTACCATCGCTTTTTTAACAAAAGCTACCAAACTAAAGAGTGGGCAATGTTGTTCTGCATATGCTTCACTTGTATTACTGTACTTATTTCTCACTATGAGTGTGAATATTCGTACTCAATGATTGTGCTCTGACATTTTGTATTCTTTACATGGGTAATATCTTATCCAGTGAAGATGGTGAATAGATATTGGTAGTTGTAGACTTAATATTAGTACATAGTAATACAAAAACTACAAACTGCTCTTTACTGACCTATTTTCATTTTCATCATGTAGCCTTAGGTTGGATTAATATATTTTTTTCCTTTTGAATTTTGTTCAAATGTTATCAAATGTTACTGTCAACATAAAAAAAGCTATGTGCATTTTGATTTTTGTGAACTAGATGGTTCCTGTACAAAACATATATACAATTTAATTTGTGTAAACTGCAGAAAGTTAAATTATAGATGATTTAATACAGTGATGGCTAGGAGCTCATTATTCACCCACTTTTCTTCATAAAAAAAAAAAAATGACATACAAAACTTGATGCTTTATGAACTACAGTGTTCTTTGAGCCACATTTTCACTTGATTCACTAACTACAGCCTACAATTTACAATCTGCATTTTCTTACAAACTTTACCATAATAAAATGATTATATCTTAGTAAAATACTGATTTATAAAAATGCTGTCCTACCAAATTTTGTATGAAAATGCAAAGTTGTTGCTTATATTTTTTTTGACCAGCAATGGTCTCTAAACATCAAAGACATAAAGGTATCATACAATACTGTATGTCATAACAATAATAGATTATATAATTTTATCATCAACAGTATTTACTGCAGCTTTAAAAAATAAATAACTGAACTTTTTAAAATTTGCAATGTATCACACATTGTTTAGTTCAGCAGGATCAGTCATGATTTTTAAGTGAAGCTTGGAAAAATTCTCGAAGTAAACTTACTGAAAACATTTTGTATTGCTGTGGTCATCAAATAGTTAACAATGCATAAGGAGTCCAGTCCTATGCAACAGTGATTTTGCAACACTAGACAAAAAATAAAAATATATCTACTTTATGTAATGGCAATAAACCTAACAAGAGAAGTCAGCCTTGCCTTGCCAACTTTTAGAAAATTTTGTACTACTGTACATCATTTTATCTTTGTAGCCTTCTACTTCATAACCGAAACCCTGTGCTGCAAAATTTGTTGTAAATCGATTTCCTCTTAATACTGTGGGTTGGGTGAATAACATGAGGCTACAGAATTAGGAGTAATAAGACCTGAATGTACAGAGTTTGGAGTAGTGTTATCAGCTCGTGACCTGCTCATTGGTACCGGTGGGGGGCCTGGATTAGATGACCTTGATGAGCTATAGCTTGCAGAGCCTCGATATGTTGAGTAGTTGGAATCTCCAGAATCATGCTGACGGTTGGAGGTAGCGGTCCCATAAACGGGTTCAGGCTTTACTATCCCGGATTTACTGGTCATGTAGAGTGTGTCTTGACGAGGGTTGTTCTTGTAGATGCTGTCTGTGTGAGAGAGGGCTGTAAAACCACTTGCTACTTTATTACACAAACTATGGGATTGAGTCAGATTTCTCGAGTAGTTGTCGATCCTTGGAGGTGGTGGTTTGGTGTAGACAGACTGGGATCGACTCAGTGAAGAAGCTCTGGGCAAGGGAGGAGATTTTGCATACATACTCTTGGAGCCAGAATAAATGTCGTCTTTGTTCGTAATATACTCGTTATCATATTTGAAGGTTGCAGCATTATATACAGTAGGAGCTGCTGTATGTCCTCCATACATGCTTGAAGGATAACCTGTGGAGGGGAAAATATTAATTGGCTTGAGGAACTTGAGTGTTATGAATCACTTAAAAAACTGCTCTATGTTGTCAAGTGAAAATAAATTTAATGAAACACTTTAAAAACTATGTATACAAGTATTAAAGAAACAGTTAAATAGGACAGAAAGGCTACAGGTAACATGTCCCCACAAACAGCTCGATGTAAAGTATGTACAGTACTATAAAGATCAAACTTAATAGGTTTCAAACTTTTATAGTAATTGCAAAAGTAAACAGCTAAATTATGGGTTGTTGTTGTCACTTTACAATTATTTTTCTTTAATGTTTATTTAATGCAGATTGTAATATAATATGTCAGTCTACTTTAAGAAGATTATCTAGATATAAACTAAATGCTTATAGATGAATGGGTATAGAACACATGTTTAACAGACACCTGAGACTTATGTTTTTATTTCATCATTATTACTGAACTATGCTGTTATGCATCATAAGTACAATCCATAGCTTCTATAGTTTTTTAAGGCTGTTTTACATGGTTTTTATAATCTTCCTTGTTGACCATGAGATTGGTTTTCTTCCATTTTCCATTTATGAGTTTTTTTAATCCATTTTCCATTTATTAGTTTTTTTTTAAAGACATTATAAATATTTAATTTACTTTTCTGATGTGTATCTCAACACAGCTATAATTACTGTATTACCAGTTTTTTTTTTATATACTATATTTGACATATACTCTAATCATTTTTCATGTTTTGACAACAACAGTGCATTTTTTCTATCCCAGGTTGTATTTATGTTTTAATAAAATTTAGCAGGACTTGGCCACAAGAATAGTCAAGAGGCAGACCCAAAGGGACAGCTCTACTAGGCTAATGTACTTACAATTTTGGCTACATTTGGCCAGGATCTTGAGTTTATAGAACCTCTTCAGGGTTTATTAAAATTAGCATCAGGTTTTTCATATTGGATCTTGTACCTGTGACTGTACGTAAGTTCCCGTGAAGCAATTAAATTTCTTTAAGCTGACACTCCACAGAAAATTTGACTATATTTTTGGGGATACTGCATCTCTTTTAGTGCACCTGTGGACAGGAAAAGGTCCTTCCACATAGCTGCACTTTTTCTATGGCTCTCTTCAAGTTGGGTTACACTCATGGCTAGAATTTCCTCAGATATGATAAGTCTGTCCTGCCTACACAACTGTTTGGTATAAGATTTTTCACCTGTATGATATTCACTGAATAGGATTATTTTAAATGATCAAAAAGTCTCTGTAATGACCTCCAATGATCACACTTATGAAACATAAACATTTAGTAGGCAGAAGTGTTGTGTAGCTAAGAGAGATGTTGAATCATAGCACATAAAATTTTCATGCCTTATGCAATGACTAACATGACATCATTCACAGTCAAGAGACCATAAAACTATAATATTATACTCTCATACAGTATCACCTTGAACGATTTCTTAAGAATTTACGACTGACTGTGTTGTCAATCTTCAAATGAATGATGAACAATTTTGTTGTAATTCTTAAAATTAATGACTATTTATCTTAACATATTCATTTCTCAAGCAGTGTGGTGTAGTATTCAAGACTGTTGAATTGCAGCTCAACATTATACTGCAGAGCAATGAAGAATAAGGTGCCATTAATATTGCCAAGGAAATCTATTCCCCCAATCATGTGCTTTTATGGTCCACTAGAGAAGGATGGTGTTCTTGTGGCATGACTGAATCTCTCATCTTCAGTTGCCAAGAGGATTACCAAGACCATACCCAACCAAGGTAAGGACAGATTGTTATTCATTTGGGTCCAGAATAAGAACCGGAGGTGGGCCAGAATGTACACCCAAATAAATAGTACAAGTTCCACCTTCGTTTTCCCACCTCAAAGATATAATTGGAGGACCAGATTACAAGTCATAATTGATACAAAGTCTTCAGCAGTGAACTGATCTATGTTTTGTAATTAAATAAAAAAAAGTCTGTCAAGATGTTCCAGGAGATATTCAGGCGACAGTGGATGCCGTACCAGATATGTCTTGCATATGGAAACAGGCCTTTTATTTTTAATGATGCTTAACAAGATGTTTATCATTCGGTGAAAGTAAACTGCACCTAGATTCACGGCTGCTTTCCTGATCCTTAGGAGATCTAAAGCTAATGTCCCTTTTTTCATTCAATGATTTCAGGGTCATTAAAGGGATCTGTTAAGGTGCATCTTCAGTTATTCATGGGCATGGATGACAGCCATCATTCATAGCTACTTGGTTGGCTATGTTTCAATAAACTTTGAGCACTATTTTTGTTATGGAGCCTGTAATTAATGATAAAAAGCTCTGTCAAGATGGCACTAGCCTTGACAGAATGGTCAAAGAGCATTGGATAAAAAAACTGGGGTTGACTTTGTCTTTTATGAGTTGGATGAGGATCCAGCCTCCTGTGGTACCACAAAATAATACCTAGGAGCTGGAATAATTTTAGCATATATAATTTTTACTGCTGCATGTACTGAATACAAAATTTAGGGAATGTTCAGTACATACCTAAAGGAGAGGTGGTATTGGACGAGTTAGCTGGGCGGTACTGATCTGAGTAGTGTTGGGCACGCAGTGCATTATAATTATAACGAGGTGGAGGCTTGGAGCATTCATCATAGGCATCCTCATCACTCCCAACACTTGAAGAATCTGGAAAAAATAAACTATTTAGCATGAAAGGTTTTTGCATCCTAATTTTACTAAAACTTACAAGTGTTCATTCTCAAGTGACATTATCACAGTATCCATAACTTCCCATGTAAAGTAAATTACTCCTTATCACTGCTGAAATAAACAGAATCATGTTTTCAAAAAGGTTGTCAGAAGTAGTGTGAATTTCTTATGTAAAACTGAATTGCCGTAGTACATTTATTCACGTCGTTAAATCAGATAGTGTGACGTATTCATTGTGTCCATTAATAAGACTAATAAAAAATATATAGCTATTGAAGCTAATTGCAAAAATAAAAATGCTAACAAAGATCTGTCTGTGGTTCGTTAAGGTTTTAAATGAATGCTATGATAATATATTTCATAATTATTAACTTACCAAGTCATTCATTATTTGCAACAAAAGTTGCATTTAAAAGTCTTGAATCATGTAGTATATAGTAATATAAATTCTCCTTTCTTCAGGTTTTAAAGTTATGAATGAAAACTAGAGATTTTGATACTACATAATTACTAAAAGGTGGGCTTCTATGTGCGACAGTTGAAAATATGTCTACTGTATATTTGTCACTGTAGATAAGGAAAATAGATGCCATTAGTGTGTGTGTGACAAAAGTACTTTATAGTTGTTTTACAGTACTGCTTTTGAAGAAGACTTTGAGACAGAAAAATGTTGTAGTAATTATCTTAATTTTATGTACATAATTCTAATTTAGTTAAAATGCCCACAACATAAAAAGCTCAGACAAACGGTATTGCACCACAACAAGTATCAAAGCAGCAAGCAGCAGTTCCTTCTGCATCTACTCCAAACCTTTTCATTATTAAAAACATTGGTTTGAAATAAACTGGGTACATGAGAGGTTAGTAACATTACCAATTAAAACCAACCAATTTAAATAAAAGAACACAACTAGAGTGGTTAGCTTAATACAAGCTCCACAAAAAATTTTGCATTCCAATTTAGATGAAAATTTTAATTCTTTTAAATACATTCTAGTAAAACCAAGCAACTTACTGGGAGTAGCTGTTACCTTCATATATTATGAATGTCTTAACTAAAAACTGTGCACATTTTTATAAAGTAGAAACAAGTTTTACTTCAATCATTAGTAACCTGAGAACTTTTAAGTGAATTGTCTAACCTGCACCAAGAACTGAGAGTTTAAGAGACACTGCATTCATTCAGAAAAATTGTTATCTAAAGTGAGAATTTAAATACTGTGTACAGAACAGCGTCTGCTTGATGTACAAAGAATTGTATGGTTAATATTCCTAAATGTCCTTGTGCGTGCATGTATGTAAAGTGTACACAAACAAAGAGCTATAAATCTTAAGGGCATATTTAGATTGAACACTTGTATCAGCTAGTTTACAGAGGCTATTGCTCAAAAGTTATGGGTAGTTTATTTACTAAGATACCCATACGGGCACTGCATACAAACAGCTTATTTTGCTGTTACATATCACTTGGTTTGCTCTTCATTGTATATGAACCCTTCACAAGATTTTGCACACTGAGAAATTGTACCAGTGGAGTGAGAAATGCAGGAAAAAAGAACTTGCTGTGTAGATTACAAGACAAAGTAACCTTACCTATTGAAGAGGTTGGCTCTTGGGCCATGAGAATGTTAAGCCTAATGAATGAGGTTTTAAAGCAAATGAACCCTTGTTTTTATGGTTTGGAAGTTTTAGGGTTTCATCAATGAAGTTGTAGTTCCATTTTAAAATGTATGTCCTTCAGTTATGTGCATGGTATTTAGGAAGTTACAAAGGCATTGCTTGGGTAATAAACTGTGGACCAAGCATACTGTTTATGATTATTATGTAGTGGATTTTAGTATTCAAGTTTTTAATTTTATTATAACTACTAATCTTTTAATAATTTAGTGTTAGTATTTATGCACATTGCATGCATACAGTTTATCCATTATTACAAATTAATTACTTCCCATGTCATGATTTTTTGTCTTCAAATAGTGGTGACCTTAGTCATAATCCCTACCTGTTGGCCTAATTTATTGTTTTTTCAATCCTATCTATAGTTTCTCATGGTAACTAGTAAGTAGTATATAGTTTCTCATGGTAAGTAGTAATGTGAGTGAGAGACTGGTAACAATTTTAACATTAGTTTTATTTTCTCATTACAGTACGAAGTGATTGTTTTTACATGCAGTGATGATGGTCAAAACTTCCCTACTAACTACTTCCAGTTTACAAAGATGATTTGGATGGTAGAGTTATAAGAAAGGTAAGTTTGATACAAAAAAAGAATCACAAACACACACACTCAAAAGAAAACAGCTCTTATTCTTTCATAACATTTTGTGCAAGGTTTTACATAGTATTAAGAAACTATACTTCAGACATTTAAAACTATACACAAACTAGTTATCACATATATGGAGCCAAGAAATCATTAATTTTTTTATTTTGGCACATTCAAAATATTTTGTTTCATTGTAAAGAACAATCTGTATGTAATGTCATAATTTCTGTTCTTTATTATTGACTTTACTATACATTTGTATCCACATGCAAGCATTTAATGTATTTTATATATGTGTCGGGACTTTATAACAGATTATACTGCATTTATACAGAAAATACGGTAGAGCACTAATGTTCGTTTCTGTTTCTGAGGCAAGAAGAAAACTTGTCAGTTTCAGTGAAACTTATTATATGAAAATATTGAAAGTATTTAGGGGTATTTTTCTTTAATGTTAATTGCTAATGGGTAGTTTAAGAAATTGAGGAACTAAAATTGTAAGACAAGGAAAAGTTACTCATTCATGAAAGGTTTAAATACCCTGGAGTTGAATAGAAATTAGCTAGCAATCCTTTTTAAACTGAAATTAACTCGCTCAACTAAAGGATAGAACTGCCAACATTACTGTGATTGGTATAGGTTTCTTGTGGCCCTGGCATACTTATTGTAGGAATTTCAAAATCAGTGAAGTTTCTTTAAATATACAGTAAGGTTTTCCTTTCAGCTGGAAGTAATTTTCAACTCTAGCTTAACATAAGCTAAAGAGACAAAAGTATACAAAGACCGGGCATTGTTTGAAAACTGTAATTCTCAGAGCATGAAAGTGCATATAGAAGGCACAAATGTTCTTACAATAACAAAGCACTTATTTTCCCTATGGTGCATATCACATGTTGCACTGCAGTCAGCCAAGAGCTGGAATTATTCCTGAAAGAAATACAAGGCTTTTTCCTTGTTAGGCATCCTACCTCCTACTCAACATTATATTATTCTTAAGCTTTGTATAAACTAAGCAGACATCAGTGCAAAAATATCTTCACTTCCAGATAAAATCTGAAATACTTTTTCTTTTTCAGGTATTACAGCTATGTAAGTTGAGCAGGGAGAAGTTAAGCTCAAGGTATTTCTTGGAAGCTATTATTACCCACTTGGCAGGTGTTGATAGTGATCAATTTTATGCATACTTGAGGAATTTTCCTTCTTTACATCCATTCCTTTTGCTTTGTATAATGCCGCATTATCTAGATTTAGGAAGACCTTGACAGTCGGCTGAAATTTAGTCATGGTTATCAAGATCATTTATTGGAAAACAAAAAGAAAATTTGTGAATGCCCCACAGAACTTAACACAAACTTCTGTACTGTTCATCACTCAGTAGTGAATGGCTCCCTTTTATAGATGGTATAGTGAACAATTATTTTATATAACATGAAAATATCCGCCTGCATCATGTAGTTAGAGCTTCATCAGTAACCGATTCCATTCACTCTGCCAGAGATAAGTTATATAGGTTATGTATGTGAGAATGATAATCTGAATGTAAGTGTTTTTCCAGGTCCAAGGCTACTGCATAACAACTATGAGAGGAGGCCTATGCATCCAGGGAAGAAACAATAAGGCAAAAGTTGCCAAGCAAGAGCAAGCACCAATACTTCATCCTCAGCATTGGAAAGGACCAGCAGCCCATCCTCAACTATTTTTTAACAAAGCTCAACCCAGGTAATTGAGAACCCAACAATTTTGCCCCGCAATTTTTAACATCGAGTCACTCAGAAGAGCGATCCGAGAGACAGAAAATGAAGGCTGGAGTGCATACACAAAAGACATCAGTGTCAAGATGTTCTACATAGAAAACTTGCTTGTTAACAGCACAGAACTCCTGACAGTCAAGAGGATTCTTCACCAGGAGAAAAATTTAGCATTGAACACTCTGCAGTGTGGAAGTCAAGACAATTTGATAAAGGCAGCTTCCCACAGAGTCAAGGAAGCATCAAGGTTGCAGTTGCATGCCACATAACATGGAGAATATTTTTTCAGAGAAAAACAGACCTAATTCCGTGGGTTATCATTAAACACACATGGCAAATTTTTAATGCAGAAGAAACCAGATGATGATGTTAAGAGTGGACGATACACTTGGGCTTGCTGACATTTCTGGGAACTGTGGGTAGATCATTTAGGTGTCCTGTTTGAAATGTTTAATCACTGAGACCCTAATTAAATAGCCTTTTCACAATTCTTCCTGTAAGAGCTCTGCTGTTATCCAGTATATTGGTAAATTAATATCACCAGGTTGTCTAACCCCTGGAAATTCCATCATTATCCAGGCAATCAAAATACATGCTAGCAAATTATTCAGCCGTCTCACAGGTAGAAGGCTTTTTTTGTAACATGCTGCAAGACAAATACCCAACACACAGTTTGTGGCTGATCTATACCAGTGAAGTAGTCAATTTTCTGTTATTGGCATACACAAAGAATCATGTCTCCTCTGCTTATGCCTCCATTTACCATGGCAGCATTTCTTAATTTTCCTAAGATTCCAGAATCCTAGACAAGCAAAGTTCTCAAAGGAAGAAATTATCACTGCCATAGGTGGTGATGACTCAAGGAACTCTTAATAGACTAGATTTTGAAGCAGTATTTGCCTTCACTGGCAGAATCAGTAAATAACCTTGGACTCTCAGCAGATGTCTTACAGTGGAAATTTAGTTGGACTGCCCTTTACACTGCATTTTATGTGGTCAGTAGCAAGTTATGCAGAAAAATAGGGGATTTCCCCTGTCATAGCACTATTTACCATCCCAGCATTTTTTTTTTTTTTTTTTTTTTTTTTTTTTTTTTTTTGATACATATGATTTGACAAACTACTAAGTACTAGGTAAAATAAAAAAGGTTTATTCAATAAACAATCTTGTCTTTCATTTTTTTTTTGTTTCAGGGTGTGCTGTGGAAAATGACAGTCATCCAGCAAAAACAGGAATACAACACAGGCAAGCTGAAGGGTACGAAACAAGAATTTAATAATATTGTAAGTGATCATTTTCTGAACTTATATAACCATGACTAAGCTTACAAGCAAATACACAACAAATAAAAATTTCCAATTCATCAATAGTACAATATCGCTCAACCATAAAATGAAACTAGAGAGTCAGTGAAAACACTATAGTAGTAGTATATGGTTTCTGAACTAATCATTAAAATTCAGTGCAGATTCACGTAGGGTTACAAAAACTTCATGTCAGTGCAATAAACAACTGTTCAGAAAAGTTTCCAAAAATTACACACTGCATTATGTACTTAGAAATAAAGGAATTTTTTTTTACTCAGTATTTACAAATAATGGTAATAACACAAATTTTCTCCTTGCATGTGTATATGCAGTAGTGCTAATTACTCTTTTAGAATCAATCTCCCAGTCAAATTCACAGTTTGCCCAAATTACTGATATAAATCCACATTACAGTAAAAATTGGTCATGACAAAATGTAAATGTTACACTTCAAGTAATTCATTTATTTAGATGACTATTACTACAGTATAAAGCTTGTATATAGAGCAGAGACTAAATTTTTTATATCAGATTTTAAAACTTGGTAAAATATTTTTAAAACCACAATTTCTCAATTTTTAAAAGCAAAATTAATTTCTCTTTCATACAAACCAATCACTCACAGCTCACACTTGTGGTCTTCAAAAATCTGACACTTAAGCCATTTGTCTAACTGACCTGACATAGCAAGTTCAAAACAGGTAACTTTGTCATCTATAGGAGTATTAGTTACAAAGCAGTGGAACTGGGAGAAGGGTGTAAGAAAAAATAATTTTTTTTTTCCCCCCCACCAGAACCACATCACTCAACAATTGCAAGTTAGGAAAGGGATGCAGGCTGCTGAATTGTACAGGCTGCTGAATGTACCAGTGTGTTTATTGTGACCTGCAGGATCCATGAAGATATAATTAGAATATGGAAAAAGGTCAGGGACTCTCAAGTCCCTGGTCATTCAAAAGTTCAAACAGTATCAGAAGACCCTCGAGGGGAATGTGTGTGCTGGCTGACTCTGGCAAACACACTTCACTTATAGTATCTTCTAAGGATGCCATAAAGGATGTAAAAATTTGGATGTAAAAATTTGGAGAAGAGGATGAAGATTCCCAGTCTTCCTCCTGCCCTGCTGTTATAATTCCCTTCTCAAGAATCTCACACAAAAGTTCAAACACCTGTAAGAGGGTTGACCCACAGCCCTTATGTCGAGACTAAGATGAATCATGTGACTTGCCATGGAAGGCTGTCAAGAAAATGAACTGCCTATGCAAACAATCTGAAGGAGAAAGATGATGATGAAATTAAATAGAAGAAATATGACAAGGTAGAGAAATTTAGGTAACTTGCTGTAATTGAAGATGGCCAGGGAATTCTCCTTGACTGATAACATATAAACACAAATTGAGGCAGTTACTGATGGCACATGTGCAGTACTACAACCACTCATTCATCTGAAAGACCAAAGACTGTAATGTCTCAGAAATTCAAAGACCACAAATGTAAGCCATTTAGGAGTGATGGGTTTGCAGGCCAGCAGCTCTCATTTCAACAAAGAAGAGAACCAAAGCCATGTTGAGGTTAGATTTCAGAAAATTTGACAATTTCAGTGCTAATTGAGAGCAGTTTTTTTATATTTTAAAAATTTTTTAGAATACATTTAAAATTATTTCCATTTCATCTCATACCTAAAGTGATGGTAATCCAAAGTATCCGGGGTTAAATTCTAGAAATGGAACACTGTATCACTGACATAGAACTTTAATTCAAGTGATCATTGGCAAATTTGTTTGTTACAATAATATATAAATAATAATGAACAGAATATGCTATCATTTTCCTTTGTAAACAACCTAAATAGACAAATGCAATTGCAACATCAAGAACCTAAATGACACTGCTCTAGTAACTACCTCATAAGCAGCAGTAAAGGGGAAATCAATATTAATGTCATCCACCATTTCACAAACAGAAGTATGACATGTGGAAAAACCCTTATGAGCATCTTTACTACTAAAAATGGATAACTGTTTAAAAATACTGAGGACTAGTAATCCCGTTACGGTCTAAATGAATAAACAAAGCTTTCAACTGTTAACAATAAAGCAAATACTACCATGATGACCATTTATACATATACCATGAAATCATAATCACCAATTTTAATCCATACTTCTGTCAGTTCTAAAAAGAAGTTTGGCTCCGTTTTCAGAGTAATATTAATAGTGAGCACTCAAAGGATGTAATTTAGGAGCACTATACAAAAATACCCAAGTAATGAATGGGTGAAATGCATAAAAAATAGTTTCTAAAGGCTTCCCATAAAATGTACTGAAATGCATAAAAAATAGTTTATAAAGGCTTTCCATAAAATGTGCCTTATTCCATTGCCAAAACTTATTTTGCAATGCCCAATATTGTACAGAATGATACATTAATGTTACCAAGTCCTCATCAATGTAATGTGAACACAGTTCAAAAGATTTATCAGGTGTTCAGTTATTTACAAAAAATTATACATTTCAATAAAGCTATTTCT
This sequence comes from Macrobrachium rosenbergii, assembly GCF_040412425.1. Taxonomy (NCBI): domain Eukaryota; kingdom Metazoa; phylum Arthropoda; class Malacostraca; order Decapoda; family Palaemonidae; genus Macrobrachium; species Macrobrachium rosenbergii. The sequence goes on along the minus strand of NC_089793.1, from coordinate 3,225,186 downwards.
GAAAATGAGTTATTAGGTCACAAGAAGTTAAAACTTATCAACCCTTTCACTCAACTACAGGTTCTCTTCTGCAAAGATTCCATGTATTTACTGCTACCGTACTACTACCACTACTACTGTACTATTACTACTCAAATAACTACAACTCATAGTATAGTAACCACCACTACTGTTACCTCTTACGGTTGGTATGAAAAATCAACTACATAATATTTCTAAAAATAACAGCCATGGACCCGTAACTCTGAAATCATGAGCTGAAAGTTTATTTTTCAAGTCCACAAGACTTCTCCCTATAACAGTTCAGTTAGAAAATAAAATTCTAAAGTCATTAGCAAAACATTAAAAAATTTCCTTCTGCACCTTATTAATCACAAACACTAACTACTAAATGATGGCTAATTTGGAATACTACTTCCCACGACTGACTCCATTCAAATAAAGTACTACATTCCTGAGCACCACAAACCATATGAATTAGTATATTGAAAACTTCATGAAACAAACTATATGCAGTAAGAAACAAATGATATTAAAGGCATGATTTAAAATATATTCTAAATAAAATTAACACCAAACCTGAAAGTCTCAAGAAAAAAAAAATAAATCCAATGCTATATTTTTTTATATTCGAAAGACATAAGCAATGTTAGTAATAATACACTGTACATATTGTAACTAAAACTTTAACAATTGTCAACTATAAAGTGGAAGGTACTGTTTTCCAAGTGGCATACGATGCAACAGCGATGTAAATCTCCATAATTCTTAGAACTGCCCATAACCAAATTTATTTCAATGCAAACTGCTATTGGTACAAAACAAAATGAAATGGCCATACACTCAGCAAGTGAATTCTAAATCATTATACAGTCTCCAGGTTACATTTCTCATTCAAATGCAGCAAACTAAAGCTCAGCATCGCAAGAGTGTTTTAGTCTTCACAAACAAACACAAGCACTACTTGAATTCAGTACTTTAAAAAAAAGAAAAATTAATGCCAATAGAGAAATGCCCATGAGTCACAAGAGAAAACTAAAATGCATTATGTATCACATAAGTCAATTGTGAACAAAAAGGAAAAGCTTACTATTTACAAGACATGAGAAACAGATGCACATTTGTTGCACTTCCACAAGACCTGCTAAATCAAAAGTAGCAATGGATTTAAATAAAAAAAAAAAAAAAGCATTTGCAGTCCACTCGAAGTTTTTCAAGTTTGTTGAAAAATATTTTTTCTTTTCCAAAAATTAATATTTCACTTTCAAAAAAGAACGAACAATTCTTCTATTGGCATTTGCTACAGTTACCCATATATAATTAATACCAATTTTAATATTTTCATAAATCATGACGCTGTGTGCATACTTATGTGTTAAAGCCAACAAATCATGTTAATCACAAATTAGCAACTCCAGCAAATTGCACAAGTTCACATAAGTGCAAAACTTCAATCAGTTTCTTATAAACCATATATTATATGGTCACTATTGGCATACAATAAAGATAAAGTTTCTGTTCAGTCACTGAAGTCACCAATTTACTGAAGAAAAGCACTTTAATGAACGTGTCCAAAGTACGTAAGTAAGGTGCATGTTTGCTTATGGTGATGTTAATGGGTGTAAATGTGATGATACCTGGCCGCCTCACGCTCTGTTGTTTGGGGGATAAGCCAGATAAAGCCGAGCATCATACTGGTCTTCCCGGTGAACATGGTAATGCTGTGGATACACAGCAGGGGTGTGGCGGCCCTCTGCCACATGACCCCCGTGCATCCCTCTTGGCCCAACACCAACACTGTTTAAGGGAAATGACTCCACCCCTTGCTCTGCAACACACACCACACCCGTAAAGGAATAATATAGCAAAGTTAAGTGAATTTTTAGAGGGCATTCAGGAAACTCTTCCCAACAACCAACTCCTCACATTAAATGTTACATACCTAGAGGAAAATATTCTGATACCATTCACATACAAGCTATATATTTATGTCAGAGAACTACAAGTAAAGAATTTCTTAATAGGTTTAAAAAGGCTAATGCCAGAATCTATATACATCTATCAGATACTCTGCAAACAAATTCATCTTCATCCACATGCAAATTTCCCAGTTCTATTCAAGGACAAAAATGTTTGGAATTCCCTTCAAATTCTGAAAATGGTCATGGGATACTAAAGTAAACTGTAATCTACTCAGCCTATCTACTTCATGGTCAGTCTTCAAAAGACATACTATTTACTTTATGCAGGAAGTCTTCAAGATTTCTATACTAAATGGGAAATAATCTACACAAAAAATTTTTGAATTTATATTATTCATACTAGTGAAGCTTTGCAGTAGTAGGTTACCACGGATACAACCGCTTTCATTATTATTTTCATAAAATTAGCAGACTGGAGGCTGATTGTTTACTTTAAATTATTAACAGCTAACCTTTCATATTCTTTTGTGCACATAAATACTAGCTTCAACTAGCTAGGAGCTAGAATGTCCAAATTTTGAGAGTTGCTGAAACCCTAGATAAATATATCATTATTCAATATATGTAACAAAATATCCAATGACAGTTCTATACATTAATTAAATGAATATCTATACATACAAGCCTCCATAATAACTCAGATTCTACTCTGCAGGCATTTAGTACTCAATAAATTACCATATCCCATTCCTTATAACTCATATTCCATTTTACTCTTATTGCCTTTGCTCTGTTTCACTGATATTTCCAAACATTTGCCACAGAATGTGTGAAAACTGGCTCTGCATGGCCAGTACCTTTTGCCTTACTCTATAAGAGGGTACATGTATTATTGAAAAATAAAACTAGATTTTAAATATAAATGAAATTAATTTACTGTTTTATGGTCAGTTAAAATTCCAGTATGATGTAATACCCAATAAAAGTATATTTTATCTTTGCAGATATCATACAACTGGTCAGTCTTTCCTTAAGATAGGTAATAAGTGCCAAGACCCCACTGTCTGTATATTTCAACTAAAACACCAAAGGACTACTGCCACAACAAGTGATCAACTCCAACTAGCTAAGCAATCAAATGGTTATGTTTGAAGTTATGTTGCAGACTCTGATGCTTTTGGTATGTGATGAAAGAATGAGTCAGCTAGTCCTAGAAGTAAGTAGTAGTAAGTACGAAAGTAGCACAATGAAGACCAGTGGGAGAGCCTGAAGAAAAGCAGAGATAAAAGACCTGGACCATATTGCACACAAAAAAGTGCAAGAGAAGGAAGTTTGTACAAAGCATTCATGTTATGACTATAGTGAAATAGGAAAACATGACAAATATGTTGATAAGAATGAAGATATTGCATGGGATCCAATTCCTGGTCCTGAGCTCACTGAAATAATACTGTCCAGTTACTGTCATTCCTGACAACTGGTCTAGAATGAATCTAAATTGAAGTGTAACCCCTTCCTTGCCATTTGCTTCCAGAAAGCTCAATAGCTTAACCAAGGTCGGACATACAAAGAATACCATCTATCGTTAACTACTCAACACCTTGGAACCTTTATGCTAAGCATTCAACCTTCAAAGCCTGAAGACACAGCACTACATCTTAAAATGATGGACCTAGGGTCTAGAAATAACCATATCTTTTGTAAGCATTTATACACTCAAAGTAAAGGGCACACTCAACTGCACAACTATGGTTGATGAAAACAGTGAAATAATGTCATGAAAAGCTTGTTATAAAATCAGTAGCCCACAATCACCACCAGCAAAAAAGAATGAAAGCTTTTTCAAACTCCCATACGTATATCTTTAAAAGAAGAATCAGAACCATTATGAAGGCTCTTGTTCTACATTTGGTCTCCTAACATCACAAGTACCTGCTAACGACACCACTAACAGACCAGTCGTGACTTTGGCAAACCTTTTCAAACTATAGTTTGAGGTGTGAATACACACAAAAAATATTCTAGTTATGAAAAACAAAGATTCATAGCAGTGTTCACAAAAGCTACAAAATTCCTAAGTAAATATGTCTAGTAATCACAATACACATATTGGGACCTTAAGTTCTACCCAGGTCAGATCAAAGCTCTTACCTGATAAATTTACTCTAGGAAAGGTAAACTAACTTAATAACTGTAAGGATCTATAAACAACCAAAGAAAATGGGTCACCAAATTATGAACTCAATTTTGCGATCTTGAAAAATGTACACACCATTTCCCCATAATGTTTTCTTGTCCTCATACTTGCAAACATTAATTTTTCAGCAAGGATTTTACCAATTAGTTTGACAAGACCACTAAGTTCCAATTAGACTCAAATATGGAGTCATACAGACACTTACAATCTGCCTAAATGATTCAGTTAAATAAGAACCAAAAATTTGAGCATGGTAACACTGAAGAGGTTGTACAGCTAAATGGAAAAAGACCTAAGAGTACAGATGAGGATGTCAGCAAAGGGTTGCTGCAAAGATCCCTTATTATCATCTACAGTGTACTGTGCAAGACAAACTGTAACCAGTAACCCTCAGTAGAGGGCAATTCCAGAAACTACAATATCAAGTAATTCTCACTATTTCCTATTTTCAGGTAATGCACAAAAACAGGTGCACCTGGTATGAAGAAATTAGTCAATCATGATGTGTACCATAATACAGAGCAATAAAAAAAAAACAGACTAAAGTAGATTACCTAAAACTGAAGTTTAAAAATGCAAAACAAAAATAATTTTACAACAAAATACAGTACCAGATTTCTGGAATGTAGTTAACTCTTTGCTAAATGCTCTAGTTCTCTTAATAAGCGGACAAAACTGAATACTGCATAACAATGATTACAATGAATTCAGTATTAAAGGGCTAAATGAATTTACAACTAGTTGCTCCAGCTAATGTTAACTGTGTGCGACAGCCTACAATTATAAAAGTTCTTATATGAAGATCTGCACAGGAAGAAGCTATCACATTTACACAATGGGTTGGCATAGTATATGCATATAATTATCTTACAACTTTAATACTTCTCATTTATATTAAACATAAATGAAGGCTTTATTCGTAATTATCCTATGACATACTGGATTGCAATGCTTGACTTCTACCCAAATCTCCCACTGATTTTAAAAATACAGTTAATGTGACCTGAGTATTAAAAAAAAAAAAAAAGGAAATAAAGATTGCACAGGACTAAAGAGTACTACGAATGGCATGCCACAATCAGCAATAAAATGAACTTGGGGAATATCATGCACACTGACCAATGAAAACTAGCACAACTAAAAATCCATGCATTCACATAAAAGTGCTGTACTACAATGCAAAAGCCTGATAGAAGCTTTACTAGTTTTGGACTGTATATTGCATTATCCTCGACTATAAATTGAATCATATTATTTCTCACATACAACTTGAGCGCAACATACAGTAGACAAGAGCTTCACCAACAAGGTTCAAAGTATCCAAAATCTTCGGCATTAAAAACATTTTGTTTGAAATCTTTGACTTTCAATGCAAGGAAGTACTATAACAAAATTATTTTTAACTCCCGTGCTGAAAAATATGAAGTGTACAAAAACTCTTCACAAAATTACTCCCAATATACTAAACAGAACATTTGGATAAAATACTGTACACACTAAATGCTTAACGAGAGTAATATGCTCATGACCTTAACAGTATACTTCTAAATTTTCCTACCAACTCAACTTTCACAGCACATATCAAACTATTGTGTAATCTAGTAACTGCTCTTCATCAATTACAAAATATCTCCTTCAATAACTACCCTATTTGGAACCTATTATATTGTACAATGAACTTTGACATATATGGACAAACTCAGGCATTGCTACTTTTATCTAGCTATAAAAAGTCTAAATTTATGCGTAAAATTAGATACCTCTGGTATAAAGTAAACAATTTTCAGGAAATTCATATTATGCAATACATAAATATGAGATCTATATAGTACTGGAATGAAGGTACCATCAATCACTTTTTTCCTCAGGTATCCCTGCTAAGATGTTCAGATACATCATTATATTACCTAGAATATAAAAAAGCTGTAGGCCATGCAAGTTGTTACCAGAGCATTAACCTTGGAGTGTTAATTGCCAACCCTTCTAAAGGATTTCATTATAACAGGTAGAGAGAGAGCCCAGCAAAATGTCTTGAGACTAGCATAGAATGAGTTCATACTGGCTTTCCTTCTTACATATCTGCTTACACTAATGAACTGAGGACAGGAATAAAAAAAAATCCATGTCAACCACTGTAGAAAATATTTGAGCATAAATATATAAATGGATAAACTGTATGTAAAAGCTACACACCTACTGCAGAGAGGGTTTCACTATCAAAAATTAGATTCCAATGCTACTCTACAAACCTTATACAGGTAAAATGTATGATAAAATTAATCTGTAAAGCAGGAAGAAAATTAAGAAAAAAACAAGCATGTATGAAATCAGGGGTCTATATCCTTTAAAACCTGCTTTCAAATGATCAAATCTGACAAAACAAATGACTGAATATCCCTGAAAAGTCCACTCATTCGCCTGTTATTAAAAATAAAAAAATATAAACATTATTTACTCCACAGCTTCTGAAGTTGGCCACTAAACGCACAGTCGACTACGGTTGTAAGTTCTTCTTCATATAAAAAAATAGACATACTATCTGTAAATGTACCATACAAACCTTCAAAGAACTCTACTCTATTCACGTGAATCCCATTACCTTGAAGAGAACATACCACAAATGTAACATTCGCCTGTCAATGTCATCTTGGTTACAATATCAATTTCCCTCTTTTCTACTAACCATTAATGCCCAAGTTTTATGCCTTACATGCTAAACTTCTTGGGCTTCCATGTCACCTATGATTCTGCTCTGTAAATATGGGTGGTTTCAGACATGGCCCTAGGGCTACCTTAAAAACAAATCATGAAAACTAACTTACCTCCATCTATTGAATCCTTCCTCGATCTTGGGAGCCGGTGAGGGTTGAAGATGTATTCATAGATCAAACCAGCTGTAATTCCCCCCAAGAGAGGTGCAACCCAGTAAACCTGGAATAATTTGATCAAATTAATTTATACTAATGGTATTTATTGTGCATTACATCAAGAAAAGATGGGAGAATACTTTCAATGGTGGAGATTTAACACTAAATTCAAGTTTTAAAAGCAGCAAACAATGATGTTGACTTTTAATAAATGACATGTAATAACTACATCCACAGCTTCACAAGCTGGAGCAAGCCCTCAAAATGCATTTCATTTTTAGAACTCAGCACTACTGACAAATTTCACACACCAATTTCTGCGACTGGAAAAAAATTGCATGACCAATTTCGACAAATTTCGGAGTTTTGTAAACAAGGACATGGGGTTTGTCGTGTTGAATCCTACTGAGAAAAATATAATACATAACTAAGACTGTTCTCTCTCTCTCTCTCTCTCTCTCTCTCTCTCTCTCTCTCTCTCTCTAAGCACCTGTGTTTTTATCCTCAGCACATGTTGTATGAGGACGATACAAAAAAGGGAGAGTAACACATGGGAATAACAGCACGGGAAAGAACGACAGGTGGGGATAAGGAGGGAGAGGGGATGGCCTAAGAGAGGGATTAACCACGAATCATCACAGAATGGAGATTAATGATAGATATCGATCACCAGGCGATGTAATGTGAGAATGAAAATATATGAAAAAGTTAGTGAACTGATGACTATGAAATGAATCTCTCTCTCTCTCTCTCTCTCTCTCTCTCTCTCTCTCTCTCTCTCTCTCTCTCTAATATATATTAACTTAAATCATTTGCGGAACTTGATCCTTGACAGCTATTTAAAAAAAAAAAGACTACCACACACACCTACACATACATAGAAAACTAATCTAAAACAACTGATGCGCTCTCTCTCTCTCTCTCTCTCTCTCTCTCTCTCTCTCTCTCTCTCTCTCTCTCTCTCTCTCAACAGAATAAACACAACCGCTCGGGATGTTCATCAGGGCAGACGGAGAAACAGAAAGTTCTCCCAATGCCAACCATGTGTTGTACAGAGTTTTGTATTTCCAAACATAAGTGCCCGTGGGTGGGACTGCACGCACACTTTGGAAAGGAAGTCACAACTTCATATCACAAACCGTGAGGCGTTACTTCGGCGCGCTGATAACGACGCAATAAAAGATGAATAAGAAAAATGGTCGAGTTTCTTTTCCGTAATGACTGAGAAAAAAAAATTCAACGACAATCAAATAATTCGTGAATACATTTTGAGTGATAATGAAATGAAAATTTCAAATTAAAGATTAAATCCCGAGTGTTAACGATACAGAAATTTCAAATTAACGATTAAATCCCGAATGTTAACGATACAGAAATTTCAAATTAACGATTAAATCCCGAGCGTTAACGATACACCTATCAGAAAATGAGAGGTGAATCTTCATCCTCTCTCTCTCTCTCTCTCTCTCTCTCTCTCTCTCTCTCTCTAGACTAATTAAGATGATGCGTTGCGTGCAGGCGCTAGGACCCTGAATGAATGAGACTACTAAAACGAGGGGCGTTCCTCCGACCTAACGAAGCTCTTCACCTTTTTCGAGCCAACGAAAACGACCGAAATCAAACGCAGTCCCTGATCCGACGACCGGCTGTCACCCTCCATAAAGGACCCCCAGATCGAGAGCCAGCTGTTCATTGACATCTCGATACAGCGTTCTTCTGAATGGCTCAGCAGCAGTAGCAGCAGCATCGTCAACAACAACAACAGCAGCGACCACAGTCGAAAGGCCACATGAGGCAGTTCAACACTTGTGCCCACGGACCGTGGGAGTGAATACTCCTAAAGTTTCTCTTACTTGATGAGAACCCCAATCCAACCTCATAACTCCCCCCACCTCCCCCCCCCTTAAACTTCTCCGCCCCGCTGTGCATTTACAGCAAGTGTTAAAACCTCTCTCAACCCCTCCCGCTCGGTGTAAACACATTGAAAAAGAGCGGCCATATATCCTCATTATAACGCGATTGGATATGGGGGGGAGTGATGAATAATCGTGCGCGAGCCCAGAGAAAAGAAATGCAATCAATATTTTTTTTTTCCTCGTAAAACTCCCGTCATGAAAAAACAACGCATGGCACTCGACTATAATGATTATGAGATAACAGAAAATTAAGTAACAAAATCTCTTCATATGTAGTATTTATACAAGGGCTATGGGGGATAATGCTAGTTTTGGTAACGATATATATATATATATATATATATATATATATATATATATATATATATATATATATATATAAATGTAAAATGCAAGGCCATTTATAAGATTAATGTGACGGAGTCGGCTAACTCACACGAATTATGAACTGGTTAAAAGGTCACTGGTATTTTGTTCCAAATTTACTTGGCGTGACATTTTCTTATCATCTGAATATAAACACTCACATGAAGGTATTTAGTTACACACACATGTATATATATATACATATATATATATATATATATATATATATATATATATATATATATATATATATATATATGCATGTATAATTTATGAAATACTGTAAAAATACCATGAACCAGTTTAGGAGTCACAAACAGAACTCTCAATGCTCTCACTGACTGCGAGTATAATTACAAAAAAAAATAATTAACACCAGCACAGTACCTTGATTATAACATGAATGAGGAACACTCATTAGGACACAGCCTACCTACGCATAAAACAAGATGGGCTCCACAAACTCACCCAGTGGGCATCCCACTTATTCTTGACGAAGGCAGGGCCCAGAGAACGGGCAGGGTTCATGCTGGCGCCAGTCAACGGAAGCTGTAAAGAAATGATTAATTAATGAATAAACACATCTAAGAACATTTATTTAGACTCATAAAATATAAAAATAAAGTTCGTTTAAACCACAGTGTCTGCTGTGTGCATGATCACAAGGCTCGACCTTCTATCTTTTATTTAAATAATGTAAAGTTGAAATCTATTCTGAGTCACCAAGACCGCCCACACTTCTTGGTGTTGCTTTTACGATCCCCTTGTCGTTTTGTCATCTTAGTCTTGACACATTTTCCCCTCCCTTCCCATGAAGAGGGCGTGGTTTGGGTGTGGTTGGAGCCTTCCCTCGTACTTCCAAATTCCTAACCCCTTTACTTAATTATACATCAGATATAAGAATTATATATATATAAAAGGAAGTCCATGAGAGAAAACATATCACTGCTACATTCACACTACACCTACAAAATCATTGATAAATCCCAGGTACAGAAACCTTCCACATCAGTAATTTCAAATATCTATACAGAAGGCTCATCAGTAGCACGTCTAACCCCAATACACACTGGATCATTAATCACTATCATGCATGCACTCTCATTATCCCCGGATATTAAGGCCCTTCTTTTCACACACATCTTTTCCTCCCTCCTAGCACTTCTGAATTATACACTTTTTATGCATCTATCATTTTCCAGTCTTTCCTCATGATCAAGCCATCTCAAAACTCACTGACCCATCTTTTCACATTCAATAACCTTTGTACCACTTCAGTAACTCCAAATTCCTAACCTCTTCAAGTTTTCTTGCACCAAAAAACTACGCTAAAAAATTCGTTTCAAGCACTGCCTCCTTTTATCTTTCATTTGCATTTAAAATTCGTACTTCACTTCCACAAAGGAGAGTTGGCTCATCAATCCCTTCCTACATTCCCATCTTGATTTCCAGTCTCTTCCAGATCTTTTGCACATAACCTGCTGCCTTTCTGGCTTCACTTATATAAACTGTCCCCTCCTTTCATCCTAACATCACCTATGTATTTGATCTACTCAAAATTACCTATACACAAGATTTTTCTCCCATCATCCAAATTAACTCTCACTGGTCCATGTTCTTGGTTGCCATTTATACTCATAACCTCACTCTTGCTCGAATTTACTCTCGACTTTCTCCTCTTGCAAACGAGTTGCTACCTTAAAATAATAAAATCAAGACTAAAACTATAATTCAAAGAATGTCATTACAAAGCCACATTTAGCCTTTTCTCATTATGACCTAAACCCCATTATCTCATTCAATCCTGATGAAATTCTCTCTCTCTCTCTCTCTCTCTCTCTCTCTCTCTCGACCCGAATTCTCTGGCGAGAGAAACAAGCAACAGCTCTTTTTCATAAAAACAAAAGGTTACTGCACCTTGCCTCCTCTTAAAAATGTATAAAAAAAAAGGCTTCCATTCTTTTCGCAGAAAATAGGAGGTAATCATAAAAAATCTCGCTCTGAAACGGGGAGAGAGAGAGAGAGAGAGAGAGAGAGAGAGAGAGAGAGAGAGAGAAACGGGCTCTGAAACATAATATCACTTCCAGACCAGCTCAGGCACATTTTTTAATTATCATAAATCATGCCTGCTACCCAGAAAAAGCTGTAATGGGTTGCACCTGTAATACATCATCATCATCATCATTATTATTATTATATTATTATTATTATTATTATTGTTATTAGAAACAGCAGTAATAGTCTGCACATGTAATACATCATCAGTTTATTAATTATTATTATTATTATTATTATTATTATTAGAAAAAGCTGTAATGGATTGCACATTTAATACTGTACATCACCTATTATTATTAATTTATTATTATTATTATTATTATTATTATTATTATTATTATTATTATTATACGTGAATAAAACAATAACCATCGCAATAAGTAATCAGGTGGAAATACGTCATGTATATACTTTATTAGAGCATGTTAAATGTTGCGAAATTTGGAAAAGAGGTCAGGATCACCTTGACCTAGGGCTATCCGCTACAAGTGAACTGAACTGACCCGTATAACCTCCTAAGAGATCAACTGACCCCAAGAATGATGAAATAAAAAAAAACACTTAAACGATCTAATCTCGGCAAGTTCACCTAAATCCTGTCCACTTACAACAATCACGAGTCTATAAAAGAAAAATATACTGTTAATGGTCCCGGAACGGTCTCTTTCTTCCAGACCAGTGGTTCTTAAACTTTTTATTACCACGCCCCCCCCCTCTAAGAGTTGGTCCTTCCCTCCAGGCCCCCACCCCGCCCCCAGATCTGAGAAGTGATTCCTCCCAGATTTAAAGGAAAATGAAAAAAGAAAAGAAGAGGTGGTGTTTATTCTTTTGAATGAATTAGCGAATCGCCGGCGCTGCTTCTTAAGCGACTCTTGTTAAAGAATATGAATATAATTAGAAATTTTAATTTTTTCCCTAAGACTCTTATTGCTGGAAACTACTGACGCCCCAAGGTTGAGAACCACTGTTCTAGACGGTCCGTGGGGAGGGTGAAGATGAAAATATTTTTAAATACCAAGATTAAAGAACCCCGAACTGTAGGAAGCACATTAACAGTAGTCGGATTATAAGTCCGGCAGAAGTTTGGCAACGCAGCTAAAGGCAGCCACGTTCGTAGTCATTTTGGTTTGACAACAGTTATCTTCGCTATCATCGAACGACGTGCAGAATCGTTTTCAAGGACAGAAACATTTATGATAAATGTCAGATTAAAATATGACTCTCCAATACTCGAACATGGCTAACATGAGACCAAGCACTTGATCTGACTGATTCAGTGAAGTTTAGCTAGTCAAGGCAAGCACTGGGGCACTTTCGGCCAGTCAGCGAATGCGACGGCGATAAGAGGGAGTTGGAGTGGCTGGACAGCAAGATAGAGAGATCCAGAAAATAAAAGCAGTGAAGTACAAGGATCTAAAGTTGGGACTAATAGAAAACCATACTGTTGCACTAAGATGTAACAGTTAGAGGTGGTGGACAGCAAGATTGAAGAAAGGAAGTGTGAATGGACGTAAAGTAAAAGGCTATAAGTGAATGCATATAAGGGCCGAAGGAACGCTGGAAACCCTTTAGTAATGCCTACGGTGCACCACGCGAGGATGAACTGACGGCACTACCTTCTACGGGGACCAGGAATTTTAACAAAAAATGGATGAAAACAGAACCTGGTGACCTTTGTGAAGTGTTCGTATTTAAATGACTCAGAATGTATCTCACAACAACGAACAAGTACTAATGCTTTATACCACTTCTGCATGCACACAGCATCCTGCAACGTGCAACTTGAACACTTATGCAACATTTTTCGTGGAAGAAGAAACCTTTTAAATAGCTTTTAATGAACCTGCATATCAACGCTACAAGGATGCCTCCTCGCCCTTTGAAGAGAGAAAATGTAACCCCTCGAGAAATGAAGCAAATGAATTTCTCCACAAAGTTCTCTCTCTCTCTCTCTCTCTCTCTCTCTCTCTCTCTCTCTCTCTCTCTCTCTCAGCAAATAGGCATATGGGAATGGCTTCATTTTCTCTTTGTGTTATTTAGTAGTTCATCCTTGTTTATAAAATTAGCTTTGATCTTGGTTCCCGTATTCACTGTAACAAAGTGACCCGTTGCAGTTCACCAGGTTATATTTATGTTCAGATGTCTGTATTTTAATTAGTGGATTCTTAGTCAATAACTATACAAAACTTGCAAAACGCCCACTGACCCAAGATGACATTTAACCCGTAAGGAACGAATACAGTCACCATGCAATGCTTTTTTTTTAAGCACTAAGAAGTCTACAGCATATAACTTAGCCAATATTAATATTCAAAGACATCACGCGTGGGAATACGGAACGGCCGCGTACAAGACCACTCTTACTGAAGACAGCCTCTTCAAGATTCATTAGAAATTATTAAGCTAATATTTAAGATCCTCTTACAACCATTTCTTGAGGCACCAATAACCAGCACGTAAAAAAATTATATTTCCAATGTCCTTTTTCAAAAGGGATTCTTTACGATCTCTCATACACGCATACTGGTTAGTGGTAATGGATTTAGAAATAAAAAAAAATGTAGACAGTTATAGAAGCAAAATTAATTCAAGCAGAAATTATGGCTGATAGAACTGTCGGTAAATTAACTACCGGTAAATTTCTTTACTGTAAAAGGAATGTGATACCAGGTGTCTCACTGTCCTTGATCAATTAGATAAATTTTACAATAAATTACTGAGACATACACTCGTCCACGCTAACTTTTTAATGAGCAAGTTTCTGAAAAACTACATTTGTTAACATCTTAAGATTTGATCATTTAAAGCTGATTAACCCAATGTATGATCTTTAGTACGAGAGAGAGAGAGAGAGAGAGAGATCCATTAGGGGCTCCTTACCCTCCTCTCTATCTCCCACTTTTAACGGCTGTTGGATGTAAAAAATCGAGGATTGTATTGTGCCATTTTTAAAGGTCCATAACAACCTCCCAACCCCAACCCCATCCCCTCCCCTACCCACCTCCTATACATCTTCGGAAAGAAGAAAAACGTGAGTACTCGTGCTTAATGGCCCATGGCGACGCGAATGTCTTCTATATTTCACCCTGATACACTGGGCCGTTCTCGATACCATTGGCCGAGGCTTCGTTCACAAGCAATGGAGAAAAAACTTTTAATCGACAGCAGAGAAAGAGATGAAGTTTGGGCAAACATCTGAGTGATGAAAATCGATCAAGAATAGACAAACGTTGACATAAAGTAAATATTTCCAGATTGGGCAAATATTCAAATGACAACCAATGCTGTAGAAAATCTTTAAAACACATTTAGCTGAACTTATAAACAGAAGCAACATTTTTTTTTTTTACTAAACCTATTTCAGCTCTGTACATTCATTCTTCAGTTGTCTATCTATATAACTGCGTGTGTTACCTCTACTGGTGGATGGCTACAAGTCCCTTTTTAAATTCAAAATAAACACCGTAATTAACGCCAACTGCACACCATGATAACTTATGTAATTTTTATACCCAAACTACATGAATGATATACTTTTCATACCAAATCCAGTTTCATAGTAAAAAAAAAAAAACTTAGCGTTAACAAATAATTTTTAAAAAAATAAAAAAAAAAAAAGCCTAGCGTCAATATACCTTTAAATAAGAACAATCTGATCAATATACAAATAAGAACAATCTTAAAACCGACGGAGGTCACAAACTTGACAATCAAAATGACACTGATAAAAAAGACACTGTTAAAAAGAGTGCTACCTACAGAAAGTAATGCTCAAAAAAGGTAGACAGGAAACTTCCATCATTTTACAAAAACACATTACAAATATATCTACAGGTTGAGAAGGCTTCATAAACTGGACCATACTAAAACTGTCAAAAGAAAATTCATCTGAAAAAATATTACAATGCGATGCACCAAAAAAATAAAAAAATACCAAATTCTAAAGGACATGAAAAAAATGAGAAAAGTGTATACACCAGAAAATAAAACAAAAGAAAAAAATTATATCCGAAAACTAAAAGAAAAATGTCGGTTGGGGAACTATGGAAAAATGAAAAAGGGAATAATTGATTTGGGAAGACTGAAAGAAAAGAAAAGGAATATGAGTAACATTAGACGATAAAAAATAATGAAAGTGATACGACCGAGTATACAGCATAAGGAATATAAGAAAAATGCAATGAAATTAAATTACTAGGAATGGTAAAAAAAAATGAAAGATTCAGATACAAAAAACTTAATATAAGTTTCTTGTGTCTGAAAGTTTAATTTTTTGTTACCATTCCTGTAACTTGATTTTATTGCAATTTTCTTATTTTCCCTATGCTCTATACTCGGTCTTATCACTTTCATTATTTTACTTTCATAATTTTTTATCGTCTAATGTTACCTGTGTTCCTCTCCTTTTATTTCAATCTTCTCATTTCAACTATTCCCCTCTTCATTTTTCCAGTGTTCCCCAACAGAGAAAAAATAAAATTAAAAAATTAAAGCTTCAAGTACAAAAACCTTAATACCATAAGTTCCGAAAAAAGAAAATAAAAAACGAAAGCTTCAAATACAAAACTTAATACCACAGGTTCCGAAAAAGGAAAATGAAAAAGAATACGACATGAACAGAGGTTAATAAAAAAAATCATGACCTGAAATAGAGATGAGAGTCTCAGATTCTGAAAACCAACACTAAAAAAATGAAATCATTATGCGAAAACAAAAATTACAAAAAAAAAAAAAAACTCAATCAGCAATTATCCCAAAACAACCGGAAATAATAAAAAAAAAAAGCACACGAGACAAACCAAAAGGAAAACCTGAAAAAGCAGAAATCCCGATTCCCTTTCACGGATCAGATAAAAGCAGCCATTACCCGCACACGCACCAGAGTGTCGCTCAAAAGCTGATCGCCACAAAAACGACCATACACTGGCCTTTATGTTCGGCATCTATGATTCACTCCTCACTCTCTCTCTTTCTCTCCCTCTCCCCCTGCTCTCTTTTCCTCTGTGACTGCAGCAAGCGAGACAATTAACCGCTAATGAAAAATTATAGACAGCAAAAGGGTCCATCAAAGGGTGCCCACTGGCACACACAAAAGAGACAGAAATGCAAATCAATGCCGCATGCCATTTCACACTGCACACAGGCACGTCAAGTGTGCATTTATGCGGGGCGTTGCTCCCAAAACATACGAACATAGAGAATATGCTGATATTCACCAGGAACATACATTATATAGTCAACAGCTACAATAACAATCGGATTCCTGGCTCACTTTCGAACGCGAATGGGTTTGAATCAAACCTGGGAAAGAAAGAGTTGCTCGATTTTGTATTTCCCTTTCAGATTCAAGAGTTTTTGTGGTAAGCGTGCCCAAAGGGGGCGAGAGGAAATCGGGATACTGGGAGGACATTGTGGCCATGAATAATAAAGCGCATGAGTTTATACGCGGGCATGAAAGGGGTGTGTATGATTCGGAGGCAACGGGAGGCTGTAGGAAAAGATACCAGGAAAGATAATTTTAGATGGAGAATTGTATCAGAAGTGAAGGACACAAAAGGCTTACATTATTATTATTATTATTATTATGTTATTATTCTAGAAAGATAAAACCCTGTTCATATGAAACAAGGTCTCCACTGACTTGGAAATTCAGGCCCTGTGCTACTGACTTGAAATTCAAGGTCTAGGCCCTGACTTGAAATTTAAGGCTCAGCCACCTGACTTCTGAAATTCAAGTTCAAAGAATATGGTGTCCATTTGAAATGTTACAGATCACGTGAAAAACAGAAAGAAGAGATTAGTCATCATAATTAAAGAAAAAGAAAAGGGAGTCGACGAGCTGCTGATGAGTTCTGTGTGCGTACATTAATCGGGAAAGGCTGAAGAAGATTCCTGCAAGTTAAAAGGCTGAATGAGGTTATAATTTATGTTCTATTTTCTCAGGAGCCACATCTAAGCATGACCTGTGAATACTAAAGTAAAACCCCTCAACATTTCATCCTTATGAACGCTCTTGTAACCTCCTCCATTATAAAAAAACTCATCACTGTTGGTGGAGGATAATTAAAGAGTTAACTTTTTTTTTATTTAGGATGGGAAACCAATCTGTTTATGAGACTTTCCAAACTTTACGCAATTTCAACAAAAAAAAGCACGATTTACATCGAAATAGCATATCTTTTTGTTAGTCAATATCATCTTTTTAGTTACGATACTTAAAGGAATGACATTACCATGTTATATGTGATAAGGGCATTCACAGATATGTTTGCGACACTCCAATTTCACCGCATAATTCTCGCAATGAAATCCAAGTGGCCAACTCATTGGATGAGGGAGGCAGTGAGTGAGAACTGGGGGCAAAATAACTCGGTGCTTTTACTGTACATATAAAGCTTTTCAAATGCCTCTGCTGACTTATAATATCCCGTTCCCTGTTGTGTGCGCCAGCTCTATAATTCGATCAATTTCAGAGGGAAAAAGACTACAAAACCCCAACGGATACCAAATACATAATAGCGTACATTAATAAAAGTAAAAAATAAAAATAATAATAATAATCAAAATCTTCACCTACAAAATAAAAATAATAACCAAAAACTGAACCAAACAGAAGAAAATATATTTAATGCATATGGATGTTTAAACAATGCCACAACTAAAACTGTAGTTACCCCAACCATGACTACACGACATTTTAGGCAAATCTTCAACTGCATATACACGTAAAATCACATTTAATAGCGAGGCCACATACTGGACCAAACAGAAGAAAAACCATTTAATGACCCAATAAAAAAAAAGCACTTTCCCCAACAAGGGTACATGAGAACACTTTAGGCAAATCTTCAACTGCACACGTCAAAACACATTAATTAAAAGGGGGCAAAAATTGAACCAAACAGAAGAAAAAACATTAAATGCGTAAGGTTATTCAAACAGTGCCACAACCAAAAACGCACTTACCCCAACGAGGGTACAAGAGAGGTAAGCGATGCCGATGGCCATCGCCGGATTGCCCAAGTTCCTCTTGTAGGGGTTGACGGAGGCGAAGACCACGAACACCACCACGAAGGTCAACAGGAATTCGAGGCCCAGTCCCTGCCAGGGAGTGATCGCCTGGGACACCATCGTCGCTCCCAGGTCTCCAGTGTAGCCCGATGTCGTTCTGTAAAAATAGAGGTCAATCAATTAGATGTTTCAGTTCTGTAAAATGTCTCTGTTGTCAAATTACTGCCAATCGACCTTCACTTATATACTACTGTTGTTGTTAAGGACGACAAAGCACACCATCCCAAACCATCAGGACCTTAAATGACTGGGCTACACAACAAAATCCTTCTGTCGCAATGATGCCCAACCATAAACCAACATAATCTGAAATTGATCCTTCTCTACATTCTACATAACTGTACAACAACACTGGCAGCCAAAATCATGATCCACCGAGTACGCCTTGATCCAGATCTGCCCTAAAATGGAAGACTGCAATATCTGCAAAAATACAAAACTGAGAAAAATGGTAGATACTGCAGTTTTCCCTTGTTTTACTACTGATTTTGCTGATACTGCAAATGGGACCCCCTAATTACTCGTGGAAAGCACTCAAGAATCATTCTGAAACTGCGGTAACCTGTGTATTTTGTGTTTCACGAGCCCAATAGGTGGCATATCTCAATTTCGAAAATTTTGCAGATACTGCAGTTTTCCATTTTATGGCAGAGATAGTGTTGTCGTGGGTTTCCGGAATCCTTGTCAAAATGGAGTCCAGGGCGTATGGGACTTTCGCCAAAACTCAAACAAAATTAATGAGAAAAAATGACTCGATCGACCTCAGTTGAAGAGTTCTTCCTATACTTCCGTTTTCCTTTATTCCTATAAACTGCCATGTTATATAGGCTACGGCAGGTTCATCAACTGTATACTGAACAGCTTTGCCTTTTACTGGCCTATTCTGCTTTCCTTTAAGCATAGACTAAACGAGGAATGTCGGAAAAAATCACCTGTCCTCGGTATTATTATTATCATTATTATTATTATTATCATTATTCAGAAGATGAACCCTATTCACATGGAACCAGCACACAAGGGCCACTGACTTGAATTCAAGCTTCCAAAGAACATGGTGCTCATTACATAGAAGTAACAGAAGGAAATGGGAAATAGAGAAAGAAGAGACTACTTATTAAAACAGAAACAAAATATGTGGTTCTATTTCCTCTAAAATTAATTACACTGATAAGGATGAATTTTAAGCACTTGACTGACAGCCGTTTCCTAAACGAATATTGTTTTAAAATACTAAAATTTTTCATATTACAAAATTTGCCAACATTTTCTTTATCAAATGTCATTCTCTCTCTCTCTCTCTCTCTCTCTCTCTCTCTCTCTCTCTCTCTCTCTCATTACTCACTTGATGAACGTATGCATAAGACATTAAAACTTTGACAAAATGACCATAAGTTTGCCACATTGTCTCATCCCAAGGACACCCTATAGTTAAATACACATCAACACAGCATGATACTATACACACAATATATATATATATATATATATATATATATATATATATATATATATATATATATATATATATATATATATATTAATATATATAATGAACATATAATTGTGTGTGATAATTGAGAGAGAGAGAGAGAGAGAGAAGAAAGAAGAGAGTAGAGAGAGAGAAAGAGGAGAGAAGAGAAGAGAGAGAGAACTCACCTGCAGCAAGATGAACGAGGCAATACATCTGACCTAATCTGGCTCAAATGTACTGTTTGCTGCCCAATCTTAAAACCCCCCAAAAGGACCTGGCTTTGTTTTGCAGACGTGGAGTTTCCACATCCAGACGTATGCACAACAATGCAAGTGTCCAGTTATTAGTATGGTGTTTTATCTCGGTTGCTGGTACTGAACACACGAGGAATAAACTAGCAAAAACGACGTTTCATTAAAGAAAGTTTTATATATACACCATAGTACATATATATATATATTAAAAACATATGTCTCATATAGCTTATATATATAGCAGAACGTCACAGTGAATGTTTTAACATATAGTAGGCATATATAACGTCATAGTGAAAATATTTTAATATACATATATATATATATGTATATATATACATAATATATACATACATATATATATATATATATATATATATATATATATATATATATATACACACACACACATACACACACACATATAATCAATAGGTCCCTATATTTCAACTGATTTCTTTGGCTTTTCTAAAAAAAAAAAAAAAAAAATTGGAAGGCGGGAAAGCAATTTTCCCCCCTCTCTATTTTCTGATCGTAATCAACAGAACTCAGATCTTAAAAGAAACCAACGAGAGAGAGAGAGAGAGAGAGAGAGAGAGAGAGAGAGAGAGAGAGAGAGAGAGAGAGAGAGAGAGAGAGAGAGGCACGAACAAGCTTCAAAGTTAAAAGAGCAGCATCAATTTCAATCCTTATCTGGCCCGAGGTCTTGGAAAACCCCGAGTTCTGAAGTAATCAGGATCGGAGGAGATAAAGAGGTTAAAACACGGGAGATAAGCAAAGTTCTTCAGGTACGAGAAACTTACAATGGGCATCCAATGTCCATCGTGTGAGGGAGGCTTAGAATATACTGCAGAAATGAATGGAGGATGTTGGTGGGAGTTTCAGGAGGGAATATACTGACCTGTTACGAAAATAAAAAAATAGATTACTTTTGGGACATAGATATATTTTAACCATACGTGAGACAATCAAAGCTTTGCAAGAGTATTTTTTTTTATTCACTGGGTCAGATATGAAATATTTATGAACTGAATGTATTTAATATAAATTACATAAACACACACACACACACACATACATACATACATACATACACATATACATATATATATATATATATATTATATAAACATATATATATATATATATATATATATATATATATATATATATATATATATATATGTATATTATGTATAATAACTCTTCCTGGTTTAAAAACATCACCCAAAGCATTTTCCCTTTCATAAAACGATTTACTGCCGCGATTACAAATCTTCTCTAACTATCGCCCTTCTCATTTAAACAGCTGTTGAATGACGTCACATCCCTGGACGATGTGATACAGAAACATACATTCCCAGCCACCGACCTGGCACCTGGTTCACTAATGCACTCAAACACTTGCCCTGTTGGCATTTGCATACGCGCTGACATCTTTTAAATATAAACAGAACACACAGTCACTTAACAGGAAGCCCATGAATAATCATGAGCCCCAAATGTATTAATTATGAAGCCTCCAATATGCAAACCCTCGGATAATTCCATGATGGTATCTCTATTGGGAATTACTGGAATGGACTGTGGAGGTGTGGGGGGCAGGGTAACTGCCTCCCTAACGTAACCCCTTCCCCATCCCCAGTCCAACCCAATTACTGAACAAGAAAATCGATGCCCCAAGTGTGGAGTGAAAATTTAAAAAGAAATTGAAGGGTCGTAGGTTAAATCAATTGAAATGGAATCTTAGTTATGTTGAAAGTTAAATGGCTTATGAAATTTTTAAAAAATCTATAGACCCCCATGTTTCTGTACTTGGCTAAAGCTTTTTCTGTTCTTTCATATTTAATTATTGTTTACCCTAAAGCTGCAGCTACTCCCGAGACCCCTAAGACAATGACATAGTTGGTTTACATCATACTGGCGTTGCATGAGCAAGGTTGTCGACTTTAAGAGAGTAAACATAATTAATGGGCTCTCTCTCTCTCTCTCTCTCACTTTAATAAGTGTGGTAAATCCTATCCAGCCTAAAACAAGTGTCCTATTGATGGTAATTACAGTGTAAGGGTCAAAATGGTTGCCAAGCATCGGTAAGGGCTTAGCAATATATAACACATTAAAAACAATTACGTGTATATTTTTGTCCAATTCAAAATGCATTAAAAAATACTTAAAAACACAGCTTATTAATTAAAAACTTTTCGATGAAGGAACGAAGGTTTATACGAAGAAAACTAACACCCATCTTCAACCTCCATCCATGAGGTTGGGTGAAACGAAGAAGCCCTTCTCCCCTCCCCCTAACCCCCCCAAGACGAAATTCAAGGCAGGTGGGAAGGAGGGAGAAAGAAGCCTTTTACTGCAGCTTCGTTTATGAGGAGACAAAGCAATCTCGCCCTAAAAAAGAAGTCATTCTCCTTCTTAAACACATAAAGGCTATGGCATATCTGGGGAAAAAGTTTTCTTACAATAGTGAGGCTGTCGAGGGAATGCGGTCTTTTATTTCAGCGGCTTTTTTTTTTTTTACTTGCGTTAGTTTTTATTTAATCTAGGAGTAGGTAAAAGTGAATCATTTTTTCCCATGCAGGTTACTCGAGAAGTAAGGTCTGGTTAGTTTTTTTTAATATATTAATAAATAATAGCACATAATGTTTTTTATATGCCGCTTACTCGAGAAGTAAGGTCAGGTTAGTTTTTTTTTTTTTTAATCTATTAATAAATAATAGCACATAATGTTTTTTCTATGCAGCCTACTCGAGAAGTAAGGTCAGGTTAGTTTTTTTTTCTAAATCTATTAATAAATAAAAGCACATAGTATTATTCCTACGGAGGTTACTCGAGAAGTACGGTTAGGTTAGGGTTTTTTTTTTTATCTTGGAATAATTAAAGTATATAATTTTTCCCATGCAGGCTACTCGAGAAGCAAGGTTAGGTTTTTTTTTATCGTGAAATATATAAAAGTACATCATTTTTTTCCTACGGAGGTTACTCGAGAAGTAAAGATCCCGTGCTTGCATAATGACGCAACTTCATCAAGCAACAATAACCTTTATTTCAACACGAAGAAAGCAACAGTTTACTCATTCACTTGTACACGATATCTCACCTTGAAAAAGACTCACTGCTCAGCTAATCATTACAGCGTTCTCGATCTTCCCCCTTCACCGCCAGTTAAGAAACCTGCATCCACTAATTAATTTACCGTCCACTGGATGAAACAAAGCCGGTGTTTTAACACAAACCCACATTTGCATTTTATGCAAGTACTCCCCCTCTTCTCCTCCCCCGCCCCATTACGGGATCTTTTTACCCAGATTTTCTGGCCACACAGTAACTTTCAGAGAATGCTCTCCGAGAACGTTTTTCATTAATTTTTAATTACGGTAAGTGTATGAGGTGAGGTGAGGATGTCTGCAATTGAAGAGCTTCCAGGGAAATGAAAACAGACGTCCCTCAAGCCCAGTCTCAATTTCAGTCTTGGGTCTACTGGCCTGGCACGTCATTCAGCTTCATATCCTAGCATGTGGTCGATAGAGCAAATCCAGTCCTTGGTTAAAACAAAAGACTATTATTAAATAGAAGATGGAAGTACAGCAGATAAGTGGGGCAAACTCACTGACTTTTAACAGCTACAGAATACACATACATAATGTCAAGCACCCAAGCAGAGTTATAAGGTCGAAATGCAATGTCAGATTCTTTGAAACTGACATGACACTATATACGTGCACACTTACCAACTTAACACACTTGCATAAAAAAAAAACTACAATGCATTTACGTGCAGAGACAAAAATCCCTTCAATATTATCAATGAATCCCACGAACTACCGCTTCCCCTGAAACCGATACCACGAACACATGATTGGA
Source organism: Macrobrachium rosenbergii (assembly GCF_040412425.1). Taxonomy (NCBI): domain Eukaryota; kingdom Metazoa; phylum Arthropoda; class Malacostraca; order Decapoda; family Palaemonidae; genus Macrobrachium; species Macrobrachium rosenbergii. The sequence continues at coordinate 3,201,194 of NC_089793.1, read as the reverse complement.
CGTGGGCAGGAGGAGGAGGAGGAGGAGGAGGAGGAGGAGTTGAATGGTGTCCTCATCAGATCATCATCATCATCATCATCATCTTAAGGTTTCTCAACGCTTCCTACGCGCTAATAACCTCAAAAACACCCAAAGCCAAATCGCCTTCTTAAAGATGATGACGAAGCCTCTCTCCGGAGTGGATAAACAAAGTGGTACTTCAGCTGTATATATCAATCTCCTCCCGTGGAGCGATGAACCTGATCTGTTATTTTGGTCTGCAAAGGCTTGAACATTAAATATTTCTCAAACTGTACGACAAAAAAAAGGGCAGGAAGTTATCACTAATAAAAAAAAAAACTAAAATAAATAAAATTGCATGTACAATACAAAAACAGAGATCAATATATATATATATATATATATATATATATATATATATATATATATTTCTTTCATATATATATAATTATTTAATTGCAAAAGGTGCGTTTCCTTCAAATGCTCTGCAATTCTGCCATTCATTACTTATTAATTATAGCTTAATACACCAAATTTCCGGACCTAATCCCCCTTTTAATATCTCGTCGAGATGCCCCCTTAACTTGAAGCTATCAAATAGAGGGTCTGCACCTTGACCTTTAAAAGGGCGCCGCCCTTCTGACCCACTGACTTCATTAGCTGAATAAAAATTCTCCCAACACAACAACTGCGTAATTATTGTCACTCTAAGTTGAAATAATTTGTTTCTACTCGAACAAATTCAAACTGCTCAACACTGGGCAGTTTTATGTAGTAGTTCAAAGGAACAAAAGCTAAAAACTATTGCAAGTAACGAAGCAGCAATACACATGCACAAGTGTGTGTGTGTGTGTGTGTGTGTTATATATATATATATATATATATATATATATATATATATATATATATATATATATATATATATATATATATATATATATATATATATATATATATATATATATATATATATATATATATATATATATATGATTAAGTTGAACCACAACGCGAAAGTCATCAGTTATAACCACTTCTAAGGTCAAAAAAGGTCGTTAACGCTTCGGCATCTATCATTCACTTGTCTTATCAAGATAAAACGGTTACAGTTACTTTATCGTCACGAATAAGTGTCAGAAAATCCTTATCACACCATTTATACGTCACGACTGAAACGAACTTCTTTCGTTTGTCTGTTAAATACTGCTTTAAAAACGTTTGATCCGATGGAGTGCATTGCGGTACTTAAATACAATATGATGACAATAAAATTACAAAACGAATGTGTAGACAAACAGAATAACAAGAAAACTTACTGAGTGGAAGAGAGAGAGAGAGAGAGAGAGAGAGAGAGAGAGAGTCCATTATAAAAAAACTACCAAAAGCAACTCATTTATTTCTAAATGTAAAAACCACAAACAATAAATATTTTAAATCATACTCCCTCTCTCTCTCTCTCTCTCTCTCTCTCTCTCTCTCTCTCTCTCTCTCTCTCCACATACACACAATATAGTGAAATGTGCCTCGCCATCTTACGAATTTCGTTTCCATTGTCAAGGAATCTTAGACATTGACCGTTTTTCTTTCATCCGTGCCCGGCCGATCTCCCTCAATCTGTTAGTGTGTGTGTGAGAGAGAGAGAGAGAGAGAGAGAGAGAGAGAGAGAGAGAGAGAGAGACTCTTAACAGTTAAAGTTATTTGTTGTTTGGGAGGGCATAACAATTTACTGAAATATTTATATAGTTTTTATGATTTACTGATAAAGCATGGATGTGTGTTTGTTGTTGTTTGTTTGAGAGAGAGAGAGAGAGAGAGAGAGAGAGAGAGAGAGAGAGAGAGAGAGAGAGAGAGAGAGCGAGTATTGAAAACCTCGGGTCATCCAGAAAATCCTTCCCAACATAGCTATGACCATACGCAAACACCCCCAACCCACCAACCCCTACCATTAACCGCCCCCCCTCCGCCGCCCCCTTCAGCCAACCGACTCCTTTGTCACCGGAGACTCCGAAAAGGAATAAATGCCCATTCAACCCAATTCGCTCCTCGAACAAGACAGGAAATGCTTCGCCTTATTTGTCCACCTTTTGCTGGGCGAAGACCCTAAAATGCCCTCCTTTCACTGGAAATAGGAGGAGGAAGGAGGAGGGAGGGAGGAGGAGGAGGAGGAGGAGGAGGAGGAGGGAGGAGGAGGAGGAGGAGGATAGGATCTGTAGGAAAAATGTGGTGAGGATAAGGCGATTTTATCATCTTTCATTCCGACGTTACCTCAAGGATTCCTTTACCAGGGTATATGGGAGTACAGTCATTTTTCATTTCAAGATGTTAACGCATTCTGTTCCAGTCAAGATTCTCACTAAAATAATCTTTATGTATGAAATGGACTGTAGGTCATAAAAATCTTATATTTACTCCGATAAAGTACGTAATACAGGACCAAAAAAAAAAAAATAATAATAAAAATCATTCATTTTCTATAATAACCACTAATAATCAAAGGCACTAAAAGGTATTACTTATATAAAAGGTTATATTCTACAGCTGCCTTACAGTTTATATATATTTCCTCCAGGGATGTCATACCTTTCTTCCCTTCTCGTTTGTGACTAAAATGTAACACACACAACGCATCGTTTAAATTCAAACTACTTAGACAATATCTGCAGAATTTTACAACCTAACACAATCTAAATTTTGTGAGTTCTGTACACAAACGGCCCATTCTAAATACACTCATCAGACGGCGGAAACGAAGACCTCCCCCCTCTACCTAAAATGAATCTCGACCGGAAGTTTGCCAAACCGGAGTCAAATCCGTTGATGGAACCAGGCAGAGGAGCATCGACAGAGATGGAGTACCGGGGAAATGACGGGATGCATGCTGGGTCCTTTGAATATCTTAGAAGGCACAGCGTCAATCACCGGCGTTAAGACCCGGCATATCGGCCGCCCGACCCGTCAGAGGAGTATTTCAAGAAATCGTGACATACAAAAATAGGAGAGAAAGTTCTTCTTAGAAGAGTGTATATATAGTTTCCTTTGTTCTAGGGACTGCTTGGACACGCCAAAAATATGAAATGAAATCACTGACTTTACAAAAAAATCTTTTTATTCGTTTTTTTTTTTAACACGGATCTGCTGTTTATGACCAATTTCATTTTTTATTCATTTTTAGTGTTCTGTAAAAGGAAGCTATTGTGCCGGCTTTGTCTGTCCGTCCGCAATTTTTTCTGTCCGCTCTCAGATCTTAAAAACTACAGAGGCTAGAGGGCTGCAAACTGGTTGTTAATCAAAACCATCGAATCATCAAACATACCAAACTGCAACCCTCTAGCCTCAGTAGTTTTTTATTTTATTTAAGGTTAAAGTTAGCCATAATCGTGCTTCTGGGAACGATATAGGATAGGCCACCACTGGGCCGTGGCTAAAGTTTCACGGGCAGCGGCTCGTACATTATGATACCGAGGCTACAGAAAGATAGATCTATTTTCGGTGGCCCTGATTATACGATGTACAGAAAACTCGACTGCGCCGAAGAAACTTCGGCGCATTTTTTGACTTGTACATATATGTATATATATATATATATATTGGAAATTGGGAAACTAAATTTCTATTGTTTCAAGCAAATCCAAAAATAATCTTCGGAGTTTACCGTCTGCAATTTGTACATGAATTGCCGTATTTGGAGGAATAGTATCATGAAAGATCTAAGAGATGAATCTGATACCGAGCAAAGAAATACGTACGAGTGTCTTGTGATGCCTAAATTCAACGGGGAACCAATACGGTGTTGGCCAGCTCGAATTTTTGGGACGAACTCGAATATATTACTAGTATTAGAGAGAGAGATAAAAAGATAGATAGACAGATATAGCCAGATAAATCGAGCTGATAGATACACATACATTCCTGAGATTAGTTACAAAACACGTTTCTCTCCGATTTTATCATGGGAATAAAACAGGGGGTAATATTACATTAATTTTCATTCTCTGTTGAAATTAGGCAGAAACGAATATAATACTTTGGCAATACCGCTGTACAACTACTTCTACTACTACTACTACTACTACTACTACTAATAATAATAATAATAATAATAATACAATAATAATAATAAGAAGAAGAAGAAGAAGAAGAAGAAGAAGAAGAAGAAGAAGAAGAAGAAGAAGAAGAAGAAGAATATATTTTTATATTATAAATAGAACTAACTCAAAAAATATTATTAATAATAATAAAATAACAGAAGAATCCCAACTCCAATAATAATAATAATAATAATAATAATAATAATAATAATAATAATAATAATAATAATAATACAGGGAGAATCCGAACTCGAAAAATAAGAGAAATTCCCGGGCGCTCAGCAAAGTAATTGCCGGTAAGGGCTGACGCGCCGGATTTTAATAATCTGCCCCAACTGAATGAAGTGGGAGGAACTCGTCGAAGAGTTATTTTTGGAATGCAATAAGTAGTCGGTCGGCGAGTTCTGGCGTAGCAGAAGCGTTGACGGAACTAAGTGAGAAATGCGTTGACGTCGGAGCAAAACCTATCAGACCACTAAGCAATATGGAATTGAACATTGTGTGTTTATATATATATATATATATATATATATATATATATATATATATATATATATATATATATATATATATATATATATATATATATATATATATATATATATATATGATGATTATAATCACTTCTGTACACACATTTATCACACATTGCCACAGGTGAAAACTAAGAGAGATGGTTTGTGTGTTCGTCCGTACTGTTTCTGTAGTATATATATTTTGTGACTTCTAATACTATTTATCAGTCGTTCGTCAATGGCTTGGAAATAAAGTCGAAACCGGTCAGGACCTACACCCCGTCTCTCATTTTTCACCTGTGGTAATGTGTGAGATATATAAATATATATATATAAATTTTAGTCACATACACCGCGACATTACTTAACCACAAATATTAAGCCACAAACATCCAATTCACTACACCTCGGTAATTACGTACACCCAGGGGGAATTATAATCGTTAAGTGCTTCGTCACCAGTGAGATTCGAACTGTGTATTTGTGTATGTAAACACACACACACATGTATATATAATATATATATATATATATATATATATATATATATATATATATAATATATATATATTATATATATATATATTTATATATATATATATATATATATATATATATATATATATATATATATATATATATATATATTCATTCCCTCGTTAACTTCCATCCTTACGCCTCTCCCCTGAAAAACTGCCATGTAATAATAATAATATCAATAAAAAAAAGTTATGTGCATTAAGCACCAGCTCGGCAGCCCCCTAGAAATCCATACTTTGCCCCCATCCCCCTCCTCCTCCTCCTATGTAAGGCTACAAACGTCGCCATCTCCCCATCTTTGAAGGCCTACTCAACTCGCCCCTCCACAACCCCCTCCCCCCGTTATTCCCCTTCCCCTGGGTCCCTAGAGATCGGTCCCTAAATGGGCTTTAAACCAAATGTGAAATGATCCGGGGGAAATCATTCTGACACTTCTACTGAGGATACACCGTTAGAGAGAGAGAGAGAGAGAGAGAGAGAGAGAGAGAGAGAGAGCAGCGGCATCATAAGAATATAAGCTATGTTCAATGTCAAGAGATGAGATCAAAGCACAACTACAGTGTGATGATGTAAAAATATTTTTTCTATTAGTAAGCAAATATCTTTTTTATATATTATATATATATATATATATATATATATAATTTACATACATGTAATGATTTTTATATATCATAGTCATCTGTGTATATATTTTAATTACTGTCTTTGCTTATAAGAAGCCAAAGCATCGTCCATTTCGTGGTGTTAACCAGGACGTCCAAAGATCAAGTAACTGTAATCATGAACTTAATAAGGAAGACCCTATCTTGTATGTTACAGAGAGAGAGAGAACGTTCCCCTCCTATTTCTTTCTTAATTCAATCTCCAAGATTGTATTTTTCAAAAACAATGGCAGAATTAGGCCGTAAGCACTAAAATGGAGCATATAGAAAACTCTATAAAAGATATATAGAAACTTGGACAAAGACAAGAGAGACCCTAGAGAGAGAGAGAGAGAGAGAGAGAGAGAGAGATTTGACAACAATGAACTCCACTAGAAAATCTTAAATTACTAGTCAGCTGGTAACATAACTAAAACACAAATCTCACGAAATTTGTTATATTTTAAAGACATCGAAATATACCACATATTAACACCAAATACAAAAAAAAGAGATATTAACAAACTCGCATGCCTTAACAAAACGAATGCGCCCAGACTCGAGGGTCCTAATAAAACAAATTAGGAGGACTGAGCAGCGTGTTGCATGCTAAGCCCCACCCAAGCTTCACATACACAAATGGATTTCAAAGCCTCCAGGAAGTGATGTAATTCGGTAAAATAAGCGCGTCAAACAATTCGAAATAACACATTCAACAGTCCTAAACTGGGTGTAATTCCCCGCAGACACGTCACTTGGAAAACTGGTTATCAGCGGAAGAACAAGCTGCAAGGCAGACACTGACAGACAGTTCAACATATTATCTCCTTTCGAGACGACATGAAAATTATACGAACTTGCTTCTAATTTATTTGTGGATTTATAGCAATTACTATGCGCCAATAATTCAAGTCTTTTTTTTTTATAAGAGCCTTGAGGACCTAACCTAATTATTTTATTACTGTGGAAAAAAGGCGAATTAGGTTGTCTGCAATAAAGGTATACTTTTCTAAATAAATACTGGAAGGCTTTATACGGAAAAAGATCTCCGCTAGGCCTTTTTTTTCGGGGAGAAATCTGTCAAGATAAAATTCCTCAGATTTAAAAATAGTCATGTATGCTTAAGCCCCTTTGGAAAAAAAAATTTACTAAAAAAAAAAACTGAATAAAAATAAACTTGGAAGGGATACGAAGTAGGGGGAAAGTTTCGAGTGTCTCCGAAGCACTCGAAACGGGGAACCCCTTATAGAGGGGCAGACCAACTAACTCGAAGTGGAATTATACATACTGGAGTGAGTGAGGGTCATCATTTAAAAAAAAAAAAAAAAAAAAAAATTTTTTTGAAAAAGGTGGGGAACATTTGATCTCCCGAGGGCCTTGCCCTCGGGAGATAAGAGAAATCTTCCCTAGATTGATCGAGGGTAAGGGCACACGCCCAAGTTGCGATGATGATGATGATGAGGATGAGGTGATTTGAGTGGATGCGAAGTGTTCTGGGGGCCACGTGGTGGTGTCAGAGAGAGAGAGAGAGAGAGAGAGAGAGCAGAAGCAAGAAGAGGAAGAGACAGCAGGCAGCAGGCGGCAGCAGCAGCAGCACCAGAGGAGGCGGCGACGTTGGGCTACGCCGCAGGGCATCCATGGAACGGGCAAAAGGATGACGAAGCTCTTACCACCACCAGGAAGAATGGGGATGGACGGGGTGGGGTGGGGTGGGGGGTTACAGGAGGAGGATGGACCCTCTAAGGAACAACAGGGACAGACAGAAGGCAGAGATCACGGCGTCTGCCAGATGGTGGACGTAAATATCCTCCCAACCCCTTCCTCTCCCTCCCCCTCCACCCCCGCCCCCAACATCCCACGGGGTCCCTTCCATTACCACCCACCGAGCAAACACCCTCCCTATTTTTTTCATTCTCACTATAATCGGAGGCTCGTGAGGAGCCACGAGGGATCTAGATCTGCCCCAGGGGCGATTTTCATAACACGATTAATATTTGACTGCAAAGAATAATGATACTTATCACTGACAACCACCGAGCGTAAACTGTGCGTGATTGGCGTAGAGAAATTAACTCTTACTTTGTAAATTATCGAGCTTTACAGAACATACAATAAATATTCTCGAGAGAAAATCGACTTCATTTTATTATTACAGGTCAATGATAAAAAGAAACTACTACGCACGCACGTGCAAAATCTTTTTCCAAAACTAGATGACTTCCGAAAAGTATTGACAATGGTCTGACATCCTTTTCATTTTTCAAATAGCTTCAGCAACTCTGTTTTACTAATGTATTGTCCTTTATCCCTACTTTTCAGCGCGTTTGAAAAATCAATTATGGAAAAAGAATAATTGAAACTACATTTTGCCAAAACGTCACAAATACAGAATCAATGATAAACCACGATGATGAAAGACTTGAAAAATATTAATAATAATAATATCCGTTTCGTGAATGGAGCACAAATCTTTTCCTCACTTAACAAACGAAAACAAAGTTCATCGTTCCCAACTTTGCAATCATCTCCTTTCGCATTATGAACTCGAATTCCTCCTTTAAATAAAAAAAAAAAAATGAAATAAAATTCATACCCTCTTTATATCTGAAATATCCCCTCAATATACAGATTCCTACCGCTCTTGGAATGCTGCCGTATTGTTTAATCCGACAGGATGTGTATAAAAATTCCTTCTCCCATACTCGCGAGGTATGTTATGTCTATAGAAATGCGGATATGGAGTGTGGGGTTTAGGCCAAAGGCCAGGCACTGGGACCTATGAGGTCATGCAGCGATGGAAAGGAAATTGACAGTAAAATGTTTTAAAAGTATAACAGGAGGAAAACCTCCCAGTTGCACTCTGAAATCATTGTTAGAAGAGGGTGGATAGCAAGATGGAAGAAAGATAATATGAAAGGAGGTACAATAAAAGGAATGAAAGGGGTTGCAACTCGGGGCTTACGGGACGCTGCAAAGAACCTTTAGTAATGCCTACAGTACACAGGATGAGGTGCACTGACGGCACTGGGGTAACGCGGGTATACCGAACATCAGTGACGTCAGTTTTTACATTATGGAATGAAAGACTGCAAGATCGAAAACTGCCGAACGACCAGGTAAATTATTTTTGCAGGTAATTAGTCTGTCATACGTCCAATTTATTCTAATACCTGGAAATGTTCCTCGCTGACAATTATATTGAAAGCCACCGGAACCTGGGGTTCAAAAGACCACCCATGTAGCCAAATATATTTTGCCAATCTATTTTGAAAAGACCTAAATTTGGAATTGAAATAAGTCTTTGTTTCAAATGCAAAAAATACTAAAAGCCTAAATAACTTAATCACAACACGATTAAGACTGAAGACCAATATATACATCCAAAGTCTCGCTTGGTACAAGTGAAGAAAAAAAAGTCTCGTTTGGTAAAAGTGAAGAAAAAAAGTCTCTCTTGGTACAAGTGAAGAAAAAAAGTCTCGCTTGGTACAAGTGAAAAAAAAAGTCTCGTTTGATGGTAAAAAGTGAAGAAAAAAATTCTCGCTTGGTACAAGTGAAGAAAGTCTCGCTTGGTGCAAGTGAAGAAAAATCTCGTTTGCTACAAGTGAAAAAATCTCCTTGGTGCAACTGAAGAAAAAAGTCGCCTGGACAAGTGAAGAAAGTCTCTCTTGGTATAAGCGAAGAAAAAAGTCTCGCTTAACGTAAGTGAAGAAAAAAAAAAACCCGTTTGGTACAACTGAAGAAAAAAAAAGTCTCGCTCGGTACAAGTGAAGAAAAATGAAACGTTCTTGGAAGTAAAGATTCTATCGGAGGGGGGCCTGTTTCATCAGCCATATATATCTTTATAGTCATGGCACCCCCGACGAGAGTAACAGTATAACGGCAGTAGTGAAGATGACGGAGGAAGTAAGGGAGACTTACGAGGACTCGGGGAGGGGGGAAGAGTTAGGCACAAAAGAAGCAGTCTCTGAATAGGCTTTAAAAAATGCCAAGAATTTTATAACGAGGTTAAAGGGAGCCTCCGAAATACAATAACCATCACCGGAGTTGGGAATAATCACTGGGGAATAGATCAGCCCCTCGCCCCCTTACCTCTCTCTCTCTCTCTCTCTCTCTCTCTCATACGCACAATTCAATATTAAAAAAATTCTAGCTGTCTTCCTTTACGCCAGTATCACAGCTTCCATCTCTCTCTCTCTCTCTCTCTCTCTCTTCTCTCTCTCTCTCTCTTACAAGCGTAATTTAATATTAAAAACATTTCAGCTTCATCTTCCTCTACGACAACATCGTAGCTCTCTCTCTCTCTCTCTCTCTCTCTCTCTCTCTCTCTCTCTCTCTCTCTCTCCTCCCTTCGTCAGAGCCATAGCCTTAAATTACATCTCCTTATCTATTATAAGTCTGAACATCCCCAAATGCGACCTGCACATCAATCCCTCTCTCTCTCTCCCCTAACCCCCCCCTTCCCCTACGAGTTCCACCCCCACCAGTCCCATTTTTCCGGGGCCAATTCCCATCTCGGTACCTCACAGAACTTTTCCCCTCCGTTACCACTCCATCTACATCACCCTCCTTTTTACACTAAGATTTGATCTTCCCTCGTCCAAGGCCATTCCAGAAATTATGAAGAGGAGAAAGAGAGAGAGAGAGAGAGAGAGAGAGAGAGAGAGAGAGAGAGAGAGAGAGAGAGAGAGAGAGAGAGAGAGAGAGATTCTTTCTCTTTTTCCAGTGTCCAAAATCATGGAAGAGAGGCGGAACTGAAGTGTCTTTTAATTTTTTTTTAGGGTCCTCTGAAATTATGGAGAGAGAGAGAGAGAGAGAGAGAGAGAGAGAGAGAGAGAGAGAGAGAGAGAGAGAGCACGCCAAGAGTTTACATGCAAAAGGAAGTTTATATGCTATACCATAGCCCTGCTATAAATTTCTCTCTCTCTCTTTTCCGTAGTATCTTTTGAGAGAGAGAGAGAGAGAGAGAGAGAGAGAGAGAGAGAGAGAGAGAGAGAGAGAGAGAGAGAGAGAGTTTCTATGTAAAAAGACAACTTACACTCTATAAGAAAGCTCTGCTATAAATTTCTCTCTCTCTCTCTCTCTCT
>NC_089793.1:3120323-3185323 GCF_040412425.1 Macrobrachium rosenbergii | reverse complement strand
AGAGAGAGAGAGGACGCATCATCAGCAGCAGCCGTTATTCGCATCACAGTCACTCGCTCTCTTATTCATGATGTTTCCAACTGGTGAGCTTCAGTATCAAACGAACCATATTTAAGCACCTAACCTTCTTCTCTCTCTCTCTCTCTCTTCTTCTTCTTCTTCTTCTTCTTCTTAAAGTTACCCTTTCCTACCCACTTAGATTTCCATCCCAGGGATGTGTATGGGGGAGGTTTATTTTTTCTCAATATTGACTCAAGTCTGCCGTGGCATTTCCTGTACCTTATTTTATTGCAAGACAAACACATGCTTTCCCTAACACGCACCACACCAGAGAGAGAGAGAGAGAGAGAGAGAGAGAGAGAGAGAGAGAGAGAGAGAGAGAGAGAGAGAGAGAGAGTTATCTAGTAAGCATGGTAGACGGTGTGAATGTATTGAGAGAGAGAGAGATGGTGGATTAAATAAGCATGGGGTTAGAGAGAGAGAGAGAGAGAGAGAGAGAGAGAGAGAGAGAGAGAGAGATGAAAGGGGGTTACATGGTGGATTTTGTGAATGTACTAAGAGAGAGAGAGAGAGAGAGAGAGAGAGAGAGAGAGAGAGAGAGATGAGAGGGGGCTTTATCTAATACGCATGGTAGACGTTGTGAATGTACTGAGAGAGAGAGAGAGAGAGAGAGAGAGAGAGAGAGAGATGAAAGGGGGGTTACCTAATAAGCATGGTGGATTTTGTGAATGTACGAGAGAGAGAGAGAGAGAGAGAGAGAGAGAGAGAGAGAAAGCACGCTTAGCTCTAATAAAAATATACGAACGCAGCTGTCGCATCTATTTCAATTTCTCCCCCAACTACAGAATTTCAAATATTTCCAATGGAAGCCAATAGCGGCATACGATAAATCGGATTTTTTCTCACTTAAAAATTAGGACGGGGCAAAATAACGCAAATGCCTTTGAACAAAAAAATTCTCGCTACAGTATACATTTAAAACAAAAAATGTTTCGGGTATTGGCCTATTCATTTAATATCTCTCTCTCTCTCTCTCTCTCTCTCTCTCTCTCTCTCTCTCTCTCTCTCTCTCTCTTACACACACACACTCACAAAATTTCTTCTAAAAGGAAATTTCATCAATTATAATAAATGAGATTATATTAACGATTATACAGGAGATTCACTTCTAAACAATCTAATTACAGACCTAGAACAATATCCTTCATTTACATAATGTTCCTATTACCAGTTATTTCACACTTTCCTCTTTCCTTATCTTTCTACAATTCCATTTTCCACTGGTATTCATTTTCTTAAATTAAAACCCGTATCAACATTTTGCATATGCGAATCACTATGCACATATATATCTCTAAATGCCAACTCCTTCTTTCAAGTTTCAAGTGGTTCCTTTTCACACAAACTCTTTTCATTTCTCTCATTTGTTTACGTTAATAATGATACCTCCTCCACCTAAATACTGACAGCCTTTTAAGTTTGTTTTGTTTTTTTTATTTCCCTTATTTATTGTTAATGTAAAATTTCCTCTCCAATGACTCATTCACATTAGAGGCATGAAAAGCCTCTTGAACTGCATGACCTCTCTCTCTCTCTCTCTCTCTCTCTCTCTCTCTCTCTCTCTCTGTGCCTTTCCCGAGAAGGAAGAGACGAACCACAGTATTTTCTCGGTTGAAACCGAGATGCTATTTAAAGTGGAGGCGAGGGAGTTGTCGTTGGATGCCCGCGAAGAAAACATTTCTAGACATTTATCATCATTCAGGCAGAATAAACGTTTTAATAAAAGCTTTGCTCTGCTTCGTAGGAGGGGCTATACATATGAGAGAGAGAGAGATGAGAGAGAGAGAGAGAGAGAGAGGGGGCCCTTCTAATAAGAAATGCCCAAGTTTGCAATGTGAGAGAGAGAGAGAGAGAGAGAGAGAGAGAGAGAGAGAGAGAGAGAGAGAGAGAGAGGGGGCTATCTAATCAGCATGGCCGACGTTGAGGAGAGAGAGAGAGAGAGAGAGAGAGAGAGCAGAGAGAGAGGAGAGAGAGAGAGGGGGAGGTTATCTAATAAGCATGGCCGACGACGCTATGAATGTAGCAAAACGGTCGCCTTTCCAAAAAGGATACGCATTACAGAGCGCCGGCGTTCACATCCCAACCGACCTAAATGAGCTTTATGGTACGCTAGATTTAAATGCAAATGTCTCATGCTCTCCTGAACATGACACACAAACATACGTACGCACAGTTCCCCAACCAAGCGACGGGGTCATGTACATGCGTATACTTCAATGTAATGCACACGGGTCGAATTAAGGCAGTTCTTTCTCAGCACAAGCATTAGTATACACGCTTGATTTTCAGGAGTTCGTAGAGTAATATAATATTTATTATTAATTATAATAAACATTAATTGTCTGTATATACTTGGAGAGGAACGTGGATGGCGATTTGATCTAATTTGTAAGAGGACTAGAAATACATAACTGTACATGTTTACCAGCATCCTAACAAATGTTAATTAAGTGCGTATACATATATACAAACATGCATATATATATATATATATATATATATATATATATATATATATATATATATATATATATATATATATATATATATATATATATATACACACATACATATACATATATAGAAACAATCAACACACAATCACGTGTGAAACAGAAATGAATTCCTGACTCACATCAGGATCGAACCCAGGTCTTTCAACTGAAAGACAAGACCGCTACCAACCAGGCCACACAAGTCAATTGAAAGACTTGGGTTCGACCTCATGTAAGTCAGAAATATATATATATATATATATATATATATATATATATATATATATATATATATATATATATATATATATATATATATATATATATATATATATATATATATAAATAATATATGTATGTATGTATGTATATGTATATCCCCCATATTTATTATGGCTAAGGTTCACCGAACTCCTTTCAAAAGGGTACAGCCTTAGCAACGTCCTTAAATGATTAGTCAGTGTAAGTTTCCAGTCTCCAAGCCGGGATGCTGAATCTTAAAGGTGAATGGTTTTCCACTTTCCTGCAATATGCAAAAATGGGAAAGGTCAAAATGACAACTTGCAAGTTAGATGAAAACAAACATTTCTATACTTTACTGCAAAGCGCTCTCGCCAAAAATAGAGAGCGAAAGATATATGTCCTTTTATTTTGCACGGCGCAAAACTGCCGTAGTCTTTTCGGTGACAGTTATCGCCCGGTAAAACGGGCAAGAAAATGATGAACACATTTTTGCCCTTTATTGAAAATTCCTTTTGCTATCATTTTCTTTGGCTGGTCGGTTTCAATTTAGTTTTGGTGCTAAACTGAAGCCGAATAGGCGTACTTGTACTGTTCAAAAATACACACAAATAAACACGCTCACACACATAAATACACACACACAAACGCAAACATACATACATATGCAAGTTTCAATTTAGTTTTGGTGCTAAACTGCAGCCGAATAGGCGTACTTGTACTGTTCAAAAATACACAAATAAACACGCTCACACATAAATACACACACACGCACGCACAAATACATACATATACAAGTTTCAATTTAGTTTTGGTGTTAAACTGAAGCCGAATAGGCCTACTTGTCGTATTAAAAAATATACAAATAAACATACACACAAACACAACACACATAAATACACACACGCGCGCACAAATACATACACACATAAATACAAATAAACACAAACACACACACACACACACTAAGATGAAAGCCCAAAATGACGAGCTGAAAAACAGATATATAAGTGTTTTGCACCAAGAAAAAATTACAACAAACTGTCTCTGACGATGTACAGCCTATTGCTAAAAGTTTCAGCCAATGAACAGCAACGGATATTAACCATATTTAACAGTACAACTGCAATTGCATTTATGTAATAATAAACTGATCATTAATCTTCAATTAAATAAGAATATAAAATAATCTTAATTTGGATACCTATGGCAAAAGGATTTTAAAGAACTATAATTCAGAACAATGCATGGTAGAAAGTTCATGAAATAAGACTGAAAAGTAACTTCCGAATATAGCAATACAACCGAAGGCGACTTTCAATTAAGCAATAATTTTAAATACGTTAAGAGTATAGGCTATTACATATTACATACATATATGTACAGTAACTGAACTCGAGACAAGAAGCAGATCGATGGGGAAAATCGGCAATTAAAACAAATCAATCTACGCTCCTGTGTTTTTATATATATATATATATATATATATATATATATATATATATATATATATATATATATATATATATATATATATATATATATATATATATTATATATATATATATATATATATATATATATATATATAATATATAATATAATATATATATATATAATATAATATATAATATATATATATATATATATATATATATATATATATATATATATATATATATACTGTATATATATATACATCAATGGAAACGTCTGGAAGTGAAAGCTGTTCAGCCCGTGAAGAGACTCAGGACCCCAATAAAACAAAAGGCTCGTGGCTGCCCGTAAACAGCCGGCCCCCCCCCCCCTCTCCCCAAGAGAGCCCTTCGGGTTTTGGGGCACGACCAATTCTCTTCCTGAATGAAGAGGGCGACTTCGGCAGCTATTCGCTATACGACTGTTCCCAAATGCCGCCAATGGCCAAATGACTGGCTATTGAAAGCATACAAACAATTCTCTCTCTCTCTCTCTCTCTGAGGGATCTTGTAGAGTAAGCGAGAAAGGTAATGCCACTATTAACTTGGTCGACTGTTGTGAGCTGCAACTGTGTGTGTGCGAGTGTGCGCCTACGAGAGAGAGAGAGAGAGAGAGAGAGAGAGAGAGAGAGAGAGAGAGAGAGAGAGAGAGAGAGAGCAATCGGTGCTCCGTCAAAAATGTATGCTATCATAACTGGAAAAAGGGAGGGTGAAACCATTCATCAATTATTTTATTCTCCAATTTGCAAATCACATTCAAAAAGTAATGCATAATAAAACTTACTGATTTTCCTTTCCATAAAATAATTAACTAACCAAATTACCAATTCACCTCTTTCCAATCACTCATTATATATTCTGGAAACGGTTGATACCCTCTGAAAAAAAAAAGTAAAATGTGCATTCTAAAATATTCACTCGACTTCACAACCGTTCACCGCAGCATCGACCACATTTCACACCTAATAAGCAAATCAATTACCTTTTATACAACCACAAACCACAAATGCGTGTGTCAATACCGGGCTGGATGACGCAAGCTCTTGCGCGAGATATTCCTCTAAATTTCGATATCAGGTTCTGGAGAAATGTGACCCGCCAAAAAGGTTATTTCGCTGAAATTTATGAAAATATTCAAAATTTCATTGATTTTGCTTTTGAAAATACTTGAAATGAACATCAGTATCTGCAATTCAGTGCCTAAAAACTTGCAACAACCCTTAAGTATGGCGTAAGCAGCAACTGGACAAAATAAGGACAACTGTTTGGGAGAAAATAAAAAATAGAATTAACCAAAGTCTGAAGAACAGCAGATCTGCAGTAAATATTGGGTAACCATCTCCTTTGCGACACCAAGGAATACCAAGCAATGAAACAGGAGCAAAAATCGTCACGAAAAAACGGAGGGGAATTGAAATGATAAATTCTTCGAGTTTTAAAACGCCTTTTTTTTTTAAGAGAAAAGCTCTCTCTCTCTCTCTCTCTCTCTCTCTCTCTCTCTCTCTCTCTCTCTCTCTCTCTCTCTCTCTCTCTCTCTCAACCCGGCAAATCATTAAAAGCCTTCCATGGAGTAAAGGAATTCTAATGACGTTCTGGAATCTGGAATCTAACAGGCCTCACAAATGAGTCAGACTGTAGATGAACAATGAAAGCGAATATCTGTGACGATGAACGATGAAGAATGCTTGAAATTATGCTTGTAAAACGAAAGCAGTTACTTCCGGTCTGCTTTCCCTGATATAAAGAGTCTCGGATCAACTGACACTTCTAAACAAGCACAGACGCAGACGAAGCGGCAGTTTTTCATGTCTGCATCATCAACCAACCTACTGGCTGAAAACCATCCATTCGACATGTACGGATCACCTAACCTTTCAAGGGCAAATCCACCAATCTAGAACGTACTTATCAACCGACCTCCCGCTTCTAAACTCTGAGATATCTTCAGCCTGGGAAAAAATCCTACTGACTCGACTACAGTTGGCGATAAGCCAAACATCGGGATATTCACGTAAAGACACAAACCCGAAAAATATGAACCAAGAATTTCAAAACCCTCGACAACATCAAAAAGGGTTGATAAACAAGGGACAAAACAGAAATTCTAAAGCCCATTAGTCCTCTAGAATGGATGCTTGAAGATATTTGCTTTATTCATCTTGTTGAACTCCGCATTAAAATGCCTGGAACAACGCAGTTATGACAAAATAATGTGTCTCGAACAACGTCTTTCTCGCGGAGAGGATCTAAAACTAAGCGAATTTTCTCTGCGGGACCAGATCATCAAATGATCTCCTTACTGGGGCCGTGTGTGTAAAAACTGTGTATAAAAAACACGCTAACAAAGAGAGAAGAGAGAGAGAGAGAGAGAGAGAGAGAGAGAGAGAGAGAGAGAAGCGTATGTGATGGGACAGCTTTAACGCCTACTGTACCTCCTCCCGTCTCGTCTCCTGTCCTACCACACCCACCCAATAGACTCCACCCATCCTCTAGTAGGACCCCATTTCTTGAATTCCACCCACCCCTACACCCCCACCCCTCTCTCTCTCTCTCTCTCTCTCTCTCTCTCTCTCTCTCAGTCTTCCGCTTTGCTTTCGACAGCCTGATCATTAGAAAATACTATAAAAGCTAGATGTCAATATTTTCCAGAAATATTTCTGGGAGGAAAATTTCGTCCTTGACTCGGAGGCTCCGACGTCTTTATCTTACTTCCGGTATTCTTGTCCTCCTCCTTTCCAGCATCAGCGAAGTCAATCGCCAGCGATAGTCGTTTCCCAATCCCGGCTGCAAAAGGAGAGCTGTTTCCAAAGTGGCAGAATTTACTGCTAACAGCACAACAGCAATACAGGACAATTCAATTACTGCAAGCTGAGGGCCTCTCTATAATCCTCCGTAGATTGCGTTTAGTGTTGGAAGTACTTCCAAAAATCTTTTTTTTTTTTTATTTCATACACAAGTATTGCTACGTGACCTGTGAAATCACTTTGTACGTAGATTAATATTCAGTGGAATGTTTCACAATAAAATATTTCAAGATTTGTGCCATTACCTCTTATGTAATCGTCTTATAAACGAAGGCTCTCGATAAGTAAAAATACTTCAATATGAACGTCTACAGGAAAAAATATCTAACAATAACAAATGCTTCAAAATCATCTCCCATGAAAGGAATATCTAATACGAGTACCAGTACTCCAATATCATTTTCTTTTTTTCTTTATCTCGTGTCATCTTCCCTCCCTCCTCCTCTTCCTCCTCCTATCGCTTCCTCCTCCACCCAAAACACAACACGCCGCCGTCGACGCCTCCTACTCCTCCGAGTCCTCTCAAGCCCCCAAGGCACTCTTCCCCCCCCCAACTCACTAGCTCCAACATTCCCTCCCCCCAACATCCACTCTTTCCCCCCACGACTCCTTTCGCGTATGGATCGGGTGCAATGATGACCTTGGAATGGAATAGCCTGGTTTACTGCAGCCTCCCCCTACGTGAGAACGGTAGCACAATGACCTATTTCGTAGGGCACGTCCCCTCCCCTCCCAAAAAAACCCAACCCATTCAAGATCTATCTTACGTTCCTCCCGATATCAGAACACTCTCCCATTCCCACCCAGCCACACCAACAAAGGCATACACTCACACACACACACACACACACACACACACAAATGACCTATTTCAAGGACCTACAGTATTTCATGCTCCTCCCCAAATTAAGAACGAATAAGCGTCGATGATCCATTGCGTGGCCCCACCCTCAAGAGAGAGAAGGTGGGAAGGCTACCTACCAATCTCACGACGACGTAGCTAGAGGGCCTATTCCAGAGTCATCACCGCAAAAGCCCGACCAACGCCACGTTCCAGATTTCATAAAGATGGAGAAAGGACGTATTATACAACGCTCATGACATACTCACAGGGAATTCTAAACACTGTCCAGAGAACAGACTACTCTGGACTTAGGTCCAAAAAAATAAAAGGGGGCATCCTGCGTGTTGCAAGACTTGACAAACTTGGGGACTCCCGCTAAGTGATGTAATCGAATTTCGTCCATGAATAAGACTATCTTCTTAAATAATGTTTCCAAAGTCGTTAGTACTGAATTGAATATGGAATTTAGGCCAAAGGCCACGTACTGGGACCTATGAGATCATTCAGCGCTGAAACGGAAACTGACAGTAAAAGGTTTGAAAGGTGTAACAGGCAGAAAACCTCAAAGCAGTTGCACTACGAATCAATTGAGAGGCGACGGTGGAAAGTTAGATGGAAGAAAGAGAATATGAAAGGAGGTACAGTAAAGGGAACGAAAGGGGTTGCAGCTAGGGGCCGAAGGGACGCTGCAAAGAATCTTAAGTAACGCCTGCAGTGCACCGCATGAGGCGCACTGACGGCGTTACCCCCCTACGGGACCAAGGTCGTTTGTATAATGCATCACCAAGATCAGTACTTGCAAGAAACTTGGCAGAATGCGCAAAAGCGCAACAACCGCAGACCAACACTTAATGCTCAGTACTACAGTGGAAACATTTAGAAATTCCCATTATCTAACACCAATCTTAATGAAATATAAATATTTCGTCTTAATGAAATATAAAATATTTCGAGAGCCTGTCTCTTTAAATATTAACACTGGTATATTCCGGATATTTTTTTTTTCTGGTACACAACGAGATCCCGCAGCCGCATCTGAATCCATTTCCAAATGTACTCGACCCTTCCTTCCTTGGCCCACGGCCGACGCCTCTCTGAAACTTCCCTGAAATCCGCTGGTATATTTTCTGGACGGTTAGTTGACACAAGGCTGATTAATTCACATGCTTCTCCGAGGCATCTAAAACGCAAACAAACAAATAAACAAACAAACAACAACCAAAGGAGGAAAATTGACAAACCCCAAACCATAATCTAGTTGTTTACACCAAAACATCAGTGCTCTTTAAGCATATGGGGGGCTGGCAGTCCCTAAAATGGCCCACTAAAACACACACGCGCTTTGACAGAGCGTATAGCCTACAGTATGTTGCTCATGAGAGAGAGAGAGAGAGAGAGAGAGAGAGAGAGAGAGAGAGAGAGAGAGAGAGAGAGAGAGACCTATTATCAACGTCATTTGGGGGCAGACTTCAAAACATGGAAATAGAGAGAGAGAGAGAGAGAGAGAGAGAGAGAGAGAGAGAGAGAGACCTATTATCTAACGTCATTGCAGGGGCAAGACTTCGAAACATGGAAATAGAGAGAGAGAGAGAGAGAGAGAGAGAGAGAGAGAGAGAGAGAGAGAGAGAGAGAGAGAGAGAGAGAGAGACCTATTATCTAACGTCATCCAAGACATCTAGGCATCGAAACGCATCAAGTAAAGGCTTAAACATCACGTTACAAAACAATGCAAAATTTTACGCTCAACCCTTTCGACTTCAATCTGCTGTCGTTGTTAGTTGTTTTATGAGTACTCAAAATAAAAAGTAAAAATAAACAAACAAAATAAATAAATAAAACAAACGCCCCCCTGAACATCAATTCCGCGACAGATCGACTTTCAGCAAGCGCACATATATAAAATCAATGTACCTTATCGTTTGCAATAACAAAATGTTTTCCCCGATTCCCTTCCTCGCATGTGCATAACTGATTCTCATATTTCACCAAAATAACAGTAACAGCGATGAAGTTTACGTGCTAACGCTTACTATGATGTTTTGTGCAATAAATTAAAAGCAATTTGTCAGGTGAAACAAATAACTGAAATTTAAAAAAGGCATAACATGGACTATAAAAATAGTTGATAACGCAGTACAGAGTAAAACTTCAATTTGATCATAAACGTGGGGATGAATCATGTTTCATGACGATACTGATGATGATACACAATGATGTGAATACTCGTGCTTCATGAATAGTATTATAAACTGCCGCTGAAGCAAATACATCCTTATTGTCATTAAAGTTACCAGATTAATATTAGCAAGATCTTTTATAAATAAAAAAATACAGATAACAATAATAACAATGTAATTTCTGATAATATTAATCACAAATTTCACTACTGTTTCCGGGGAAACTTGCGACCGAGGACGCCTAGTACCCAAAAGGTGCCTTCTCGAAATGTTTCATCTCATTTCATTTGCACTCAGGGAAAGAATAAAAGATTTCCAAGGGAGATAACGACTGAAATCGTCTGTCTTTCAGTAGCGGTAACCCATCCAAACACCGACAAGAGAAAGAGATACTCGAATCTAGAGATCGAGAGAGACACCAGCAGAAAAGTGAGATGTTTTACATTATATGCAAAGAATACATCTATCTTCTGTCACAAATTAAAACTAAATGCGTCTAGGCTGCATGGCGTATATTTCATGTTCCTGACGTTAGATCTGCCAGGAAAACTGCGTGATTGATTTATGGTTACCAAAGCTGGCGTCGCAACATCTAGGTTATTGACGCCGTAATGAAACTGAATAGGAAACTAAGAAAAAAAGTTTAAGGTGAGTTTCATATAAGAAATATCTAATATATATATATATATATATATATATATATATATATATATATATATATATAATATATATATATATATATATATATATATATATATGTTATATATATACATAGTCATATCTGTGAATACATATGTACTGTACATACAAATACACATACTGAATTTGTACATGATCTTAATTTTGTTGGAGGCGGCCCGCCTTCCATAACATACAATCAATAACAGCAACACAGAAGCAATTCTTTCAACAACAATAATAATAATAATAATAATAATAATAATAATAATAATAATAAAGCGTAGGCCTCCATTTCTCGGCAACACAGCCAATCCCCACCCTGACCCCTCCTCATCTTGTCAACTGCATTATTCGTCGAACCAAATCTGACCTTGAGTGACATTTCCTGACCTTTCAGACAAATGTCGCACTTGCCAGCTCGCTTTCCTTCCAATTACAGGACCTTTTTTTTACTGCAAGACTTCCCCCGCGTGGGCACCAAAACGTCAACGACGGAGTACAGAAATGAGACTGGCTCTCTCTCTCTCTCTCTCTCAAACTGTAAATAACTATGAAGATTTGGACTTTAGTCAATATGAGTGTTGGTTCTCAAAATAAAAACACAAATGCAACTTGGATAATTCACTCTGGGGAATTTCCTCTCTCTCTCTCTCTCTCTCTCTCTCTCTCTCTCTCTCTCTCTCTCTCTCTCTCTCTCTCTCTCTTTCTCTCTTTGTGCATTCTCTCTGTATCCTTACAAAAACTAAAAATCTGGAATGACGCATTCAAAATCTGTTACCAAATAAGCCTTCATCCACCACCCCACCACCTCTCTCTCTCTCTCTCTCTCTCTCTCTCTCTCTCTCTCTCTCTCTCTCTCTCTCTCTCTTCCCACGGTGCAATCTAGAGTGCAAATCATCTATTTTCCAAACTTTAGGCAGATATGCGGAAGCGTTGTCTAAAGGTCAGATGCAACTTCGTGATCAGACGGTCTGTGGCCCCCCACCCTTCTCCCCTAGTCACAAGTGGACGGTTGTTCTTTAAGGTGATACGCTGGGGCTTTAATTGTTTTGAGCCATTGTCATTAATGACCACTTGACGGCTGTATTACCTGTTTTGGTCATTTGTCATCTTACACATTTTATTTGTGCTGGTAATGACACTGAGTGACATTACCCATTTGGCATGTGTAGAACATAATGTTTGTGCAAATATAAAATGCGTAAACACTGCATAACGAAAATAAACAAGCAAGTAAATACACTGTATCTAATCAGCATCTAACCAGTAATATATTTATGTATGTATATTTTTCTTACCAAATACGTATGTAGTATTCATTAATCATGATGCCCTCACACACACACACACACACATAATACATATTTATCTATATATAAATAAAAATTTAAATATAATATATATATATATGATATATATATACACACACACATTAAGGCATCATCTTAATTAAGTCTTTCCCAGAAACTAGTTACATGGGTGTTCCCTTAATGCTTCCACCAGCAACAGAGGTCTTTGGTTGGTGCCATGTCAAGGAACAGGCGTAGTCAGTCCTCCTAATTTACATGGTCAACTGGGAGCTTGGATCTTTTAGTTACGAGCAACAGTACCGCTCTCTCTCTCTCTCTCTCTCTCTCTCTCTCTCTCTCTCTCTCTCTCTCTCTCTCTCTCTCTCTCTCCAGAGTTTCTTAGGTACAATGTATATCTTACGTTCGTTTGCAATTTCAGTCTGTGCACTCTTAAAAAAATAATAGCCTGTAATATCACTAATTGCACATAGGGAAAAATAAACTATCCTTTTTCTTATTAAGGGGAAGTCGAAGCGTCTCTCTCTCTCTCTCTCTCTCTCTCTCTCTCTCTCTCTCTCTCTCTCTCTCTCTCTCTCTCCTGCCCATGTATATTCAAAAACCTTGTGACAACTTGATACCACAGCGTCTTCCTGCTGTGGACCGCCCCCCCACACCTCCCACCCCCCTCTTCATCCTCGTTCCGCCCCTGTGTCCTCTTCATTAAGGAGGAAAGGAAATTGATAGGCTATAACATCTGGCGGTATAAGATGACTTTCGAAGGAAGGAAAGGGGTTCTGTTCTCCCTTCCCCCCCCAAACCCAACACAGGACCAACTGTCCACCTCTACCTCCTCCAACTCCGGCCCCCCCCACCCCCTCTCCTCCAGTTTTCTTCTGAGACAACTACTGTCAGAAGTTGATTTTGGAAGACACCGGACGGTGATGGACTCGAGTAAGGGTAGGGCGGAGATGAACCCCTTTGGGATATACAGTGTATCAGATTCCATTTTCTTAAGAAAAAAAAGAAAAAAAAAAAACTGGCGTCTTTCTCTGTTACACACGCAAACACACACACACACACACTTTACATACATACTGTATATACATATATATATATATATATATATATATATATATATATATATATATATATATATATATATATATATATATCATATATATAATATATCATATATATAATATATATATATATATATATATATATATATATATATATATATATATATACACGTGTGTATCATTCCATTTCTTAAGAAAAAAGGAGGAAAAAAAACTGGCGTCTTTCTCTGTTACACATAAACACACACACACACACACACATACTGTATATACATATATATATATATATATATATATATATATATATATATATATATATATATATATATATATATATATATACATATATACTAATGTTGATACGATGAAAAAATGAACAAACCCATCCCTATGATTTATAAAAACTATGGTATCCCTTTTTCTATTACACACACACATATATATACTGTATATATTATATAAAACTAACAATCCCTCCCTTTTATTTTCTAAAAACGATACAAGTATTAATGGTGTTCTATAATTTAAAATGCATATCATGAATGGTTTCACCCAGAGAGAGAGAGAGAGGAGAGAGAGAGAGAGAGAGAGATGTAGAGAGAGAATGTAGGGTACACATTTCGTGATCACTCACGTCTGGTTTTCCTCCCCATCACTGCAGCCCACAAAAATTGACTAACAACCAGGTACATTATGCGCGCTTCAGATCAACGGAGGCATACTGGCTTTAGGCCACATAACCACATCTTTTCCGCCATAATCCCACATAGGATCGAACTCAGGTCTTTCAGCTGTAAGCTATCACTTGTACTACATGGTTATCAAGCAATGTTTAAATAATTCCCACCCCACCAATTGCTATTTATCTCCTAAGAAAAACAAAACACACGCTAAGTAAAAGGGAAAAAGACACTAAAACTCGTAGTGATTGAGGCCCGATTTGTTTTTTCAATGCATTATGCAAAACACACAAGGAAAATCCTTTATACTGAATAATTCTCATTGTATATTCCGCAGCTTTCGGATCCCAAGCAAATATACAATGTTTACCCTCTCTCTCTCTCTCTCTCTCTCTCTCTCTCTCTCTCTCTCTCTCTCTCTCTCTCTCTCTCTCTCTCAAGCGGCTTTCCGTCTGCGGCTGCCGACCGCGTTTACATTCCACATCCGACGCTACAGTCAACGCCTTCATGAGAACGAGTGGCGTTGCTGTATTCTGCTGTACTCTTTCTCTCTGTATTTCTGAGAAAACAAGTAAAAAATGCGGAGCCGCCACCCATGAAACTTTAACCACGGCCCGGTGGTGGCCTGTCCTGTAACGTTGCCAGACGCACGATCATGGCTAACATTAACCTTAAATAAAATAAAAACTACTGAGGCCAGAGGGCTGCAATTTGGTATGTTCGATGATTGGAGGGCGGATGACCAACATACCAATTTGCAGGCATCTAACCTCAGTAGTTCTTAAGATCTGAGGGCGGACAGAAAAAGTGCGGACGGAAAAAAGTGCGGCCGGAAAAAAATGCGGACGGACAGACAAAGCCGCCATTCTCGTTTTCTTTTACAGAAAACTAAATATAGGGATAAATTTTTTAGCCAAAAAAGCTACATTTGAGAAAAAACGGAGATGAATTTATGAGTCCTCGAGAGAGACTTAACTTTAACTTTTACCCAAGATGACTCAGAACTGCAGATAACGAAATTGCTAAGGGATCCTATCTCGGCCATTCGGGCAGATCAAAAGTTCTCTCGGCAAACAAACGAACTTAGCGTAACTTCCGGTCCCACTCTCAATCTATCCTCTCTCTCTCTCTCTCTCTCTCTCTCTCTCTCTCTCTCTCTCTCTCTCTCTCTCTGATCTGACTTCATTACTGTCTATAACCAGTAAAAATAACAGAATTTAGACAACGGAGTAAGCTTACCTCAACGAGATAATCTCTCTCTCTCTCTCTCTCTCTCTCTCTCTCTCTCTCTCTCTCTCTCTCTCTCTCTGTGGTTCGGATTCCACAATAAGCTGTCGGTCCCGTTGCTAGGTAACCAACTGGTTCTTAGCCACGTAAAATAAGTCTAATCCTTCGGGCCAGCCCTAGGAGAGCTGTTAATCAGCTCATAAACTAAGGTATACTTTTTCTCTCTCTCTCTCTCTCTCTCTCTCTCTCTCTCTAAAATACAATTTATCATTTGTGAAAGCAAATGAAACTGACAACCAAATGCATTACTCAAGTGCATGCCTAACCAAAACTATGATAAATTCATACGTGATAAATTAAAGAGAACCACGCCCTGAAGAGAAGATTTACTAAGCTATTACAATTTCTGCAAAAAAAGTTTCCGTACATTCACGAATCATATCTGAACACCAGAAATGAAAACAGTCCCAAAAACAATTCCCAAAATGCTTCCCCTAAAACGCACCAAGAAAACTTTCTATTTTACGAATAAGACACCTGGACAATATAAGCGGACAGGCGAAGGCCGACGGTAAATAATTCTCATAGAGGCGAGCTTCACGAGGACAAGAAACCGCCCCCTTCTCCCCCTCCCACCCACCCCGCGAAGGGGAACCAGGAACATTAGTAAACATTTACTGCGCCGCAAAACCTTTCGCAGAGAGCTGAATGTCAAAGCCAAAGCGCGCACCTGACGATGGCACGAGGCTGGTATTCCTCAAAACACAAACACTACGTTCTACGCTTCGAGGATGAGTTACACTGGGTGTCAGTGGTCAGGGAGGGAGGCAGAGGGAGGGGGGAGGGGGTTGTGGCACCGTAGGTGAGGGGGAGGGAAGACAGAGGAGAATGGGGGAGGAGTTAGCAGTAAAATGCCGGAAGTCACTTCCGTGTGAAAAACGACACTAAGGAAGACCTGTAGTTACAGTTGCCATTTAAAGCAACGAATTTGTTAGACAAGCGCATGAAATTCAACAGAAGAAGCATTATATTAACAATCAATATTTTCATTACATATATATATATATAGTTTCAATGGAGACGAGTAATAATGGAAGTGGGATTCCTTGGAAAACATGTAAGAATAAATTACAGGTAAAGAATACTGACAGATAAAACAAATATGTCTAGCTGAGCTCAAGTCAGAGGTATGTATATATATATATATATATATATATATATATATATATATATATATATATATATATATATATATATATTATAGTTGTATATATAAATATCAAACAAACACACACACACATTTTATATATATATATATATAATTCCATTTCTATCATAATCGTTGTAAAGTCAGGCAAGCACGAACTTTTAATAAATCCAACTCTAAACCCCACGGATCAGTGTCGATGCTTTCGTCAAGCAATATGGACTTACGACGAGAATCAACGCAAGTTCAAGCACTGTGAAAAGGACGAAAAATGAGGTCATCCAGGTATAAAAGCGGACCCGAGCAGGCGTTTATATTTAATGCAGAAAGTATCATCTTCGTTTTACGTAAAAAGATTCCCTTAACACTTAGGGAAAATCTCGTCGTGGAAACAGTTCTGTTTAAAATATATAAATATGATATTTTGGTTTGTCAATTATACGTCTGCGTTGTCTATGACTATTTCCTAAAGAATATTATACAGAACGAGGTTTGATGCACGCTGGAACCCGGCGCTGCTGTCACCCCTACCCTCCCGATCCCCTACCTACACATCCCCTACCCAGGGCGGACAAACAGGTTTGCAGGAGGAGGGTGGGATGTTTCATGTCTCCCTTCCTCTCACCCGGGGGAGGACAAACAAAATCCCCTCGGATTTTATTTTCATAAATAGATTTATGCAAAACTAATTCTTTCATTATAATCCTGGCGCATAGGTAAACTCGTCTGAGAGATGAATCAGGTGAAACAATTTAACAACCAGGAATAACCACGCTCTCTCTCTCTCTCTCTCTCTCTCTCTCTCTCTCTCTCTCAGTCTGAAAGAATTTTAAAAGCCCTTCGCTGTTCAACAACGCTGGCAAGAACAGGACGTTATCTCCACTTATCTTTACAATGACCCCTACCTTATCACAAGAGGCAAATCTCTTTAAGCATAGTACACTAACTCTACAACCTTCAGGCACAAAGGAACATGAATACTCTCTCTCTCTCTCTCTCTCTCTCTCTCTCTCTCTCTCTCTCTCTCTCTCACACAGCCACACAAAGGAGGTTCCGAGGTTCCGACGCACCGGTGCTAAAAACGGTACGACGCCTACGGATTTGCAAATTTTCTTGGGAAGAAGGTCATTTAAGTACGATATTACAATGAGTCAATAACATATTTAACTCGCAAACGCCCAAATGTTGTCAAGCAGCATGTTCCATCACTACTGCTGTCACAAAGGTTTCTAGTTATTTTGCAATGCCGTGTATATTAGTTATAGCAGTTCTATAAGTCTGATGTACGTATCAGTACCTATAACGCAAGTGCAAGCAGAAATACCTGCAAATAAATATTAGTAGTTGTGGCAAGAGTAATGTTAAATCCTATTTTAAATGTTCGAAGGAAAAAATAATTCGCTTCCAAATTGTTTTCATGACCGGAACTGTTCTACAATTGCGGGTTTTACAACGTGCAACATATTCTGTAGAAGTGCAATAATATGACTTTTTTTTGTTGTAAAATCCGTCTCAGCTACAGTAATAACAATTGATATATATCAGCTAAGAAAAAAAGTCACATTCTAAAGGATTTCACAACTAAGTGTGAAAGTTATTTGGCTCAAGCTTCTTGATTGATTGATTGTGAAATTTAGGTCTTGAAGACCAAGCCCGGAACCCATCAGGATTAATCAACGCAACAATGAAGATGAAATATATAAATTAATTGCGTGATTGATAATGTAAAGGTGAATGATAATAGACTGTATTAGTAAAATTCAGTGTTAAAATATGAACATAAAAAACGAAGATTTTTTTTTCAGATAAACCAACAATGATCCCCTCTCTCGCTTTGTCATTCCATCTCAAAACCAGCTGAACGAAGCGTCCCTTGACACACTTCATCCCCCGTACTTTCTTGGATACAAAAAAGTATCCACCGTTTTCACCAGAAAGCGTTGTGGTCTTCACAGCTCCATTTACGAGATGACTATGGAGACCACCCGGAACAAAGCTCCAAAATAATAACATCACCGGCGTCATTAATAACACAAAGTCATCTAGAGAATCATCGACGCGAAGAAAGGAGATTGTTAATCTCCTCTCTCGTGAGGCTTAATAATCATCCGCCTTAATGACTAATTAGGGATGACGATAAAACGAAATGAAAAAAGGGTTCTAATCGCCCCGATTTCTCTGTTTATCGAGTTTTCGAGGGCGGGGCGGATAATCTCCCCTTTTATAGCTCGGTTGAAGATTATTTGTAATAATGAAAGGAATCCAGGTAATACAAAAGATTCTGGGTCAGCCAATAATTAAGAGGTAGGGGATGACTTTGGTTTCTAAATATGACCATGGTCACGTAAAATAAATTACTAATATAATAATTACGAGCTCTTTTTTTTATTGTATTAAACATTAATGACAATCCATCATCATCATCATTATCACCACCAGAAAAAAATTTAATTTTATCTCATTTTTATTGATTTAAACATTAATGACAATCATCGTCATCATCATCCTCATCACCAGTAAGAAATTTACTTTCATCTAATTTTTGCTGAATTAAACATTAACGACAATAATCAGCAATAACTTATTATCATCATCATCACCATTAAAAAATTTAATTTCATCTAATATCTTATTGAATTAACCATTAACGACAATCCTCAGCGATAACTATCATCATCGTCACCACCACCATGATGATCATTATCATCATCATCACCATTAAAACATTTAATTTCATCTAATTCTTATTGAATTAACCATTAACGACAATCCTCAGCAATTACTCATCATCATCATCATCACCGTGAAAACATTCCATTTCACCATCTTATCACCACCACTACTTTCTCATATCATCAAAATCATGAGCTGTACACAAGACGACCCAAATGGGGGTCACCCCCTTCCCCCAACCCCTCCCTCTTTCATGACTCACACAAGACGAGGACGGGCACTCATGAAAGGGACCCCAAAACACAACGAATGAAAGACATTTCAGGGGAAACGTGAACCCGAAATGAAAGGAGGAGGAGGAGGAGGAGGAGAAATGAAAAAGACGAAAAAAAAACCAAAAGCATTCCATGAGTTCAGAACCAGAACAGAGTTCGGCCGGAATTTCAAACCAGTTATTGCCGTTTTCTGCAAACCCTTGGAGGAGGAGGAGGAGGAGGAGGAGGAGGAGGAGGAGGAGGAAAAAAATACCCCCACCAACAAACCCCCCAAAAATGGTCTTCTCATTTTGGGGAAGGAGAGAGAGAGAGAGAGAGAGAGAGAGAGAGAATTGTACAACGTCCTAATTACTTAAAAAATGTGAGTTATCTGAGGCATTCTGATTATATTATCTACTCCGAGAGAGAGAGAGAGAACTATAAAACGTCCTAATTACTTAAAAAAAAAAGAGTGAGTTATTTGAAGCATTCTGACTATAGCAACTAATGTATGTGTGTAAGAGAGAGCGAGAGCGAGAGCGAGAGAGAGAGAAATTCTCCTCACCCTCTCCCCTACTCATCACCCTTCCCTCCGAGTTCCTCGTCCTCCAAAACACCGTACACCTCGTCCTCCAACTCCCCTGGTCCTATCCTGTCCTGTCTTGTCCTTGCGAGTAGCTTGGCAGGTGGGGCGAGCCTTGAAAGACAATCTATCTCGAGTTATAATCCTGTTCCCTTTGAGAAGTTTCCCTCACCGTCATCTGTCCTTGAACCCACAAGGATTGCCTTCAATCACGTCACATTAGAAAAATAAAGGACATGACACACTGTCTGAGTTCTGGGAGAGAGAGAGAGAGAGAGAGAGAGAGAGAGAGACAATTTCCATCGATTCAGGGTTCAAGTTCTGGCTGCGAGAGAGGGATTGAGAGATTTCCATGGTTTTCAGGGTCCAAGTTCTGGAGAGAGAGAGAGAGAGAGAGAGAGAGAGAGAGAGAGAGAGTTATCAATTCCATGGTTTCAGGGTCTAGGTTCTGGAGAGAGAGAGAGAGAGAGAGAGAGAGAGAGAGAGAGAGAGAGAGAGAGAAGATCAATTTCCATGGATTTCAGGGTTCAAGTTCTGGCTGGGAGAGGGATTGAGAATTTCCATGGGTTTCAGGGTCTAAGTTCTGGAGAGAGAGAGAGAGAGAGAGAGAGAGAGAGTTAGAGAGAGAGTTATCAATTTCCATGGGTTTCAGGTCTAGGTTCTGGAGAGAGAGAGAGAGAGAGAGAGAGAGAGAGAGAGGAGAGAGAGAGAAGTCAATTTCAAGGGTTTCAGGGTCTAAGTTCTAGAGAGAGAGAGAGAGATCAATTTCCATGGGTTTCAGGGTCTAAGTTCTGGCGGAGAGATCAGAGAGAGAGAGAGAGAGAGGGAGAGAGAGAGAGAGGAGACAATTTCCATGGATTTCAGGGTCTAGGTTCTGGAGAGAGAGAAAGAGAGAGGAGAGAGAGAGAGAGAGAGGAGAGAGAAAGAACAAACCTCCATGGGCCTTCAAAACACACCCATGAAACAAAGTTAACACACAAACAATTTCCATCCTTCAAAACTTCCCCAGTATAATAGGAAAAGACACACAAACGTGTAAGACCGGTGTCATTACACTTCAGAAGGAGCAAGCATTCATATGAAAGGCGCTCCAAGGGCATTTTAACTTGCAAAGCCGGTTTCCATATAACACAGGCTGCACTGTCAATAACGAGGAGAACAGAGGTGAGGATGTACATTAAAAGAAAACAAATACTCACAGATAAAAACAGACATGCAAGTCAGGAAAAATAATGCGACATGAGCATTGTAAGAGGATCTAGCACAAATGGGGATGAGAGAGAGAGAGAGAAACACAGAAGAAAGAAAGAGAGAAAATATAGATTAAATTAACAATAATGCATTATCTACTTACAACAAAACACCGATACAACTCGGAAAACCCTACGGCAACAGAGAGAGAGAGAGAGAGAGAGAGAGAGAGAGAGAGAGAGAGAGAATATCTAAATGCAGAAATTCTAATTTCAACTGAATTCCGTAATTTCCTTAAAAGCCAAATTAGGACCTCTATGCCGTCGCAATTCAACACAATCTCTCGAGTACAGATAAATATGAATGAAATCAGAAACGTATTTCCCATTAATAAAAATAAAACTATACATAGTTTCACAGAACCTTTGGAGCATAAATAGAGAAGAAATAAGACTTTTAAGTAAATTACAAACAATAACAGCAACGGTCATTAAAACACCACACGTGAACTGGCAACCTATCATTACAATTAATCTATGTAACGTATAAACAGAAAAACTAATCAAATAACTTCCGGTACAGGTAACTGCGGTGGATAATAAACAAATCTAAAGGTAAAGGTTCCGGTGCATCCTTAATTAACAAAGAAAAAAAATAAAAATAAATTAAAACGGAATTGGATTCTAGAGGTTTTCAGCCGACCATATGGTGTCCTTGTCGAAACTCCAGTATTTTATTGACTATACTTAGTTCCTACTATAGATGGTATACATGGACCAGAGAAGAGGGGGGGAGGTGATAAAGGAATGACTGGGGGTAAAAAGCTGATTGTGAAAAAAAGCAAGCTTTTCATTTAATATTTATTTAAGAACTTCCTTATTCAACATTCAACTTACTCTAAAGTAAAACAGTTAATTGTTTACGAAACAGAGAGAGAGAGAGAGAGAGAGAGACTTTGTCAAGTTTTCTCGTTATACAAAAATTACTCTAACAGAATCATTGTTCTGATTATTCAGCAAGTCATAATGAATCTAATGTACGGACAATGTTATTATTATTATTGTTATTATTATTATTATTATCATTATTATTATTATTATTATTACAACCAGACTACAGTGTCCTGGCCTGAAAGATCTACTTTCCATCTGACACGCACTCACTAGATAAAAACCAAGTTAAAGAAGTTGGACAGCCAAGCAAGAAGAAACCAAAGGCACCGCATAAAAACCAAAAGACAGAGAGCAATGCAGGTATTAGAACCCTATACGAAGGCATGATGTAAACCGTAAAATCTTGAGTGACGCCTACGGTCCCACGCAAGCCACACACTGTAGACAAGTACACCACTCGCAGAGGGGGGAGAGAGAGAGAGAGAGAGAGAGAATTGAAGGTACTAAAAATACCCAATAACGCGGGCTAGTGCTCCTTTAACCCCGGCCATAAAAGCAGTGCGCGAGATTATGCGATGAAAATGCAAAAGAGCCAAACGTGGGCTCCGGAACCTTGAAGCACCTGCCGGTCAGTCGCTACAACGCAAAACATTAAGGGGGCGCGTCAACAACACAAGCAAGGGAAAGCATGCATGCATGATTCCTTGATTGATTTTATGAAGTTGAGGGTATCTAGTCAAGCGCTGGTACGCTTTCGGCTGCTCTGAGCTGAAGACAGTACCCCAGTGCCATTCTCCTAGAAATTTAAAAATTTTAATATATTTTTATCTATTTATTATTTTCATTTTTTTTTTAATAAGTGAGATCTCTTCTTTCTGTATTTCCCTTTACCTTCTCTTACTTCCTAAAGAGCACCATATTTTTTTTGGAAGCTTGAATTTCAAGTCAGTGGACCCCTGTGAGCTTGTTCCACATCGACAGGGTTCACTTTCTGAATAAAAATAGAGAGTAAAATGAGTTCTAACTGTACTTATTGGACAGAAAGTTAGAGAGATCAGGAAAATAAACTTGATGTACAAGTATCTAATAGGTGGAACTAGGAAACCACCTTCTCCCCCCCCGCAAGCTGCAACAAGAAGCAATAGTCAGAGGAGGATAATTTCATGTTACAAAAAATAAAATACATAAAAAATTTCGTGTCAACAACACTGGCAAGGGAGAGCATTAAGACTTGATTTGGTTTTATGAAACTTAGGCCGTCAGGCCAAGCACTGGGACGCTTCAGGCCGTTCTGAGGTTAAGACGGTGACAAGCGGAAGTTAAGAGTGGTTGGACAGCATGATAGAGAGATCCAAAACATAGAGGAGATAAAATACAAGGCAGAAACCAGTTGTGCTAAAGAGTAATAGTCCTAGAGGCTAGACAGCGCAGATAGCATGAAGGCAACAACAGAATAGGATGAAAATTGCATATTACAAAAACGTGCTTTTATGAAACATAATCCAAAAGAAACAACTGGAAAAAAAAGAAGAATCAAGAATATATCTCCTAAAATCGAATGATCGTAAAACCAGCGTTTAAGAATGTTTTTATTTTCAAAAAATGTGCATTACACCAATATACTTTAGTTAATCGCTAGAGATGGCGGCCATAAGGCTTGATCACCGACTCGTTTTATTGAGGAAAAATTTAATCATAACAAAGCTCGCACGCAGCATAGGAGGAGGAGGAGGAGGAGGAGGAGGAGGAGGAGGAGAAATACAAGATGTAACCTAATTAACACCTCATCGAGTTTTCCTAAAAACAATAGCCAGTGTTGGGGTATCTAAAAGAGAGAGAGAGAGAGAGAGAGAGAGAGAGAGAGAGAGAGGAATGTTGGATTCACCATTTCCACTACAAATTCGTTCACGTGAGAATTATTCTGGCCTTTGAAACATTAACAGCCTCCACTCGGTATGTAAGGCTTTCAAAGCAAAATTTTTGCGGTTAAAAACGCGACTGGAAACCGAATGTGGATTTTTCCGAATGACCAGAAATGGAAAATAAATACACAAACATACACACACACACACACAAAAACTACGTACACATACATATATGTATGTAATAAAAATAATATGTAATAGCAATATGTAATGTAATATGTATGTATGTATATATATATATATATATATATATATATATATATATATATATATATATATATATATATATATATACAATTATATACACTGTATATTTTGCTCATTCCCCTAACTTCAAGGACAACAAAGTGACTTGCCACCACGTTCTGGAGAGAGAGAGAGAGAGAGAGAGAGAATATGAATCACTAAACTATATATATCATACATGCAAAACTGTAAGATACTTTCCTTTGAAGCTATGCCCTTTACTCATTCTAGATGATCTACTTTACATCCAACTGTTACAGTTTCAAGTGATACATATAATTTACATAATAAGCGTTTATTCCCAATCTCCTGAACGTTCTGTATGCACGAGGTGAAAAAATAATAATAATAATAAAAAAAATACTTTCAGCATCGTAAACAGAGAAAGAGAGAACTGACGAAAGCGAACTCCACAATAAAGTTCCTACAGCAGAGAACTGATTGGAATTCTCGGGCCACCGTTGCAGCCACAAGTATAAACACCTGGCATCCTCACCTACGCAAATCCACTGTAAGAGTTCCATGCATACCCGTAGTAAGCCTTTCTCTCTCTCTCTCTCTCTCTCTCTCTGGTAACAGCACAGTGTAAGCAGTTCATTGTTGGCATTTATTAAGTGTGTGTGTGTACAAATCACCTTGAGCTACAAAATGACGCATGGGTGAATTACATTCAATGAGTGGAAGAAAGGGCTGTAAAATAAATCTTGGAAGAAAGTAGCCTACTGTAAAAATAAATCTTGGAAGAAGTACTGTAAAAATAAATCTTGGAAGAAAGTACTGTAAAAATAAATCTTGGAAGAAAAAATTACTGTAAAAATAAATCTTGGAAGAAAGTACTGTAAAAATAAATCTTGGAAGAAAGTACTGTAAAAATAAATCTTGGAAGAAAATTGCTGTAAAAATAAATCTTGGAAGAAAGTACTGTAAAAATAAATCTTGGAAGAAAGTACGGTAAAAATAAATCTTGGAAGAAAATTACGAGTAAAAATAAATCTTGGAAGAAAATACAGTAAAAATAAATCTTGGAAGAAAATACTGTAAAAATAAATCTTGGAAGAAAGTACTGTAAAAATAAATCTTGGAAAGAAAGTACTGTAAAAATAAATCTTGGAAGAAAATTACAGTAAAATAAATCTTGGAAGAAAGTACAGTAAAAATAAATCTTGGAAGAAAGTACTGTAAAAATAAATCTTGGAAGAAGTACAGTAAAATAAATCTTGGAAAGAAAGTACTGTAAAAATAAATCTTGGAAGAAAGTACAAGAAATTGTAAAAATAAATCTTGGAAGAAGAAGTACTGTAAAAATAAATCTTGGAAGAAGTGCTGGCAAAATAAATCTTGGAAGAAAGTACTGTAAAATGATACGGAAAGTACTGTAAAAATAAATCTTGGAAGAAATTACTGTAAAAATAAATCTTGGAAGAAAGTACAGTAAAATAAATCTTGGAAGAAAGTACTGTAAAATAAATCTTGGAAGAAAGTACAGCAAAATAAATCTTGGAAGAAGATACTGTAAAAATAAATCTTGGAAGAAAGTACTGTAAAAATAAATCTTGGAAGAAAGTACTGTAAAATAAATCTTGGAAGAAAAATTACAGTAAAAATAAATCTTGGGAAGAAAAGTACTGTAAAAAATAAATCTTGGAAGAAAGTACTGTAAAAATAAATCTTGGAAGAAATACTGTAAATAAATCTTGGAAGAAAGTACTGTAAAAATAAATCTTGGAAAGAAGAGTACAGTAAAAATAAATCTTGGAAAAAATAAATCTTGGAAGAAAATACAGTAAAATAAATCTTGGAAGAAAGTACTGTAAATAAATCTTGGAAGAAAGTTACAGTAAAAATAAATCTTGGAAGAAAAGTACAGCAAAAATAAATCTTGGAAGAAAACTACAGTAAAAAATAAATCTTGGAAGAAAATTACAGAAAAATAAATCTTGGAAGAAAACTGTAAAATAAATCTTGGAAGAAAAGTACTGTAAAAATAAATCTTGGAAGAAAGTACAGTAAAAATAAATCTTGAAAATAAAATCTTGGAAGAAAGTACTGTAAATACGTCTTGGAAGAAAGTAAAAAATCTTGGAAAGAAAGTACTGTAAAAATAAATCTTGGAAGAAAAGTACTGTAAAAAAAATCTTGGAAGAAAATGCTGTAAAAATAAATCTTGGAAGAAAGTACAGTAAAAATAAATCTTGGAAGAAGTACAGTAAAAATAAATCTTGGAAGAAAATACTGTAAATAAATCTTGGAAGAAGTACTGTAAAAATAAATCTTGGAAAGAAGTACAGTAAAGAAAATAAATCTTGGGAAAAAGTACTGTAAAAATAAATCTTAGGAAGTACTGTAAAAATAAATCTTAGAAGAAAGTATAAATCTTGGAAGAAAGTACTGTAAAAATAAAATCTTGGAAGAAAGTACTGTAAAATAAATCTTGGAAGAAAGACAGTAAAAAATAAATCTTGGAAGAAAGTACTGTAAAAATAAATCTTGGAAGAAAGTACTATGTAAAATAAATCTTGGAAGAAAATACTGTAAATAAATCTTGGAAGAAGTACTGTAAAATAAATCTTGGAAGAAAATAAATCTTGGAAGAAAGTACTGTAAAAATAAATCTTGGAAGAAATTACTGTAAAAAATAAATCTTGGAAGAAAATACTGTAAAATAAATCTTGGAAGAAAATTACTGTAAAAATAAATCTTGGAAGAAAAGTACAGTAAAAATAAATCTTGGAAGAAGTACTGTAAAAATAAATCTTGGAAGAAAGTACAGTAAAAATAAATCTTGGAAGAAAATTACAGTACTTGTAAAAATAAAAATCTTGGAAGAAAAGTACTGTAAAAATAAATCTTGGAAGAAAGTACTGTAAAATAAATCTTGGAAGAAAGTACTGTAAAAATAAATCTTGGAAGAAAGTACAGTAAAAATAAATCTTGGAAGAAAGTACAGTAAAAATAAATCTTGGAAAGAAAATTACTGTAAAAATAAATCTTGGAAGAAAGTACAGTAAAAATAAATCTTGGAAAAGTACTGTAAAATAAATCTTGGAAGAAGTACTGTAAATAAATCTTGGAAGAAAGTACAGTAAAAAATAAATCTTGGAAGAAAATTAAGTAAAAATAAATCTTGGAAGAAAAGTACAGTAAAAATAAATCTTGGAAGAAAGTACTGTAAAAATAAATCTTGGAAGAAGAAATTACTGTAAAAAATAAATCTTGGAAGAAAATTACAGGAAGAAATAAAAAATAAATCTTGGAAGAAAGTACTGTAAAAATAAATCTTGGAAGAAGAGTACTGTAAAAATAAATCTTGGAAAGAAAATACAGTAAAAATAAATCTTGGAAGAAAATTACAGTAAAAATAAATCTTGGAAAAGAAGTACAGTAAAAATAAATCTTGGAAGAAAGTACTGTAAAAATAAATCTTGGAAGAAAGTACTGCAAAAATAAATCCTTGGAAGAAAGTACAGTAAAAATAAATCTTGGAAGAGAAGTACTGTAAAAATAAATCTTGGAAGAAAGTACTGTAAAATAAATCTTGGAGTAGAAAAAATAAATCTTGGAAGAAGAAGTAAAAATAAATCTTGGAAGAAGAAATTACTGTAAAATAAATCTTGGAAGAAAATTACTGTAAAAATAAATCTTGGAAGAAAGTACTGTAAAAATAAATCTTGGAAGAAAGTACTGTAAATAAATCTTGGAAGAAAGTACAGTAAAAATAAATCTTGGAAGAAAGTACTGTAAAAATAAATCTTGGAAGAAAGTACAGTAAAAATAAATCTTGGAAGAAATTACTGTAAAAATAAATCTTGGAAGAAAATACTGTAAAAATAAATCTTGGAAGAAAGTACTGTAAAATAAATCTTGGAAGAAAGTACAGTAAATAAATCTTGGAAAAAAGTACTGTAAAAATAAATCTTGGAAGAAAAGTACAGTAAAATAAATCTTGGAAGAAAGTACTGTAAAAAATAAATCTTGGAAGAAAATTACAGATAAAAATAAATCTTGGAAGAAAGTACAGTAAAAATAAATCTTGGAAAGAAAGTACAGTAAATAAATCTTGGAAGAAAATACTGTAAAAATAAATCTTGGAAAAGAAGTACTGTAAAAATAAATCTTGGAAGAGTACTGTAAATCTTGGAATAAAAAATAAATCTTGGAAGAAAGTACAGTAAAAATAAATCTTGGAAGAAAATTACAGTAAAAATAAATCTTGGAAAGAAAGTACTGTAAAAATAAATCTTGGAAGAAAGTACACAGTAAAATAAATCTTGGAAGAAAAGTGCAGTTAAAAATAATCTTGGAAGAGAAATTACTGTAAAAATAAATCTTGGAAGAAAGTACTGTAAAAATAAATCTTGGAAGAAGTACTGTAAAATAAATCTTGGAAAGAAAATTACAATGCAAATAAATCTTGGAAGAAAGTACAGTAAAATAAATCTTGGAAAATGCAAATAAAGAAGAAAGTTGTAAAAATAAATCTTGGAAAGAAGTACTGTAAAATAAATCTTGGAAGAAAGTACAGTAAAATAAATCTTGGAAGAAAGTACTGTAAATAAATCTTGGAAGAAAGTACTGTAAAAATAAATCTTGGAAGAAAGTAAAAATAAATCTTGGAAAGTACAGTAAAAATAAATCTTGGAAGAAAGTACTGTAAAATAAATCTTGGAAGAAACAGTAAAAATAAATGCTTACTGCAAAATAAATCTTGGAAGAAAGTACATTAAAAATAAATCTTGGAAGAAAAGTACAGTAAAAATAAATCTTGGAAGAAAGTACTGTAAAAATAAATCTTGGAAGAAAGTACTGTAAAAATAAATCTTGGAAGAAAATACAGTAAAAATAAATCTTGGAAGAAAGTAAAATAAATCTGTAAAAAGTAAATAAATCTGGAAGAAAATTACTGTAAAAATAAATCTTGGAAGAAAGTACAGTAAAAATAAATCTTGGAAAGAAAGTACTGTAAAAAATAAATCTTGGAAGAAAGTACAGTAAAAATAAATCTTGGAAGAAAGTACAAAAAATAAATCTTGGAAGAAAAGTACTGTAAAAATAAATCTTGGAAGAAAGTACTGTAAAATAAATCTTGGAAGAAGTACAGTAAAAATAAATCTTGGAAGAAAATTAAAAATAAATCTTGAGAGAAATCCCAGGAAAATAAATCTTGGAAGAAGTACAGTAAAAATAAATCTTGGAAGAAAGTACTGTAAAAAATAAATCTTGGAAGTACACAGTAAAAATAAATCTTGGAAGAAAGTACTGTAAAAAATAAATCTTGGAAAGAAAATTACTGTAAAAATAAATCTTGGAAGAAGATACTGTAAAAATAAATCTTGGAAGAAAGTACAGTAAAAATAAATCTTGGAAGAAAGTACTGTAAAAATAAAAAGAAAGTACAGTAAAAATAAATCTTGGAAGAGAAAGTACTGTAAAAATAAATCTTGGAAGAAACTGTAAAATAAATCTTGTAAAAAATAAATCTTGGAAGAAAGTACTAAAAATAAATGTGGAAGAAAAAAGAAATAAATCTTGGAAGAAAGTACAGTAAAAATAAATCTTGGAAGAAAGTGATGTAAATAAATCTTGGAAGAAAAGTACAGTAAAAATAAATCTTGGAAAGAAAGTACTGTAAAAATAAATCTTGGAAGAAACAGTAAAATAAATCTTGGAAGAAAGTAAAAAATAAATCTTGGAAGAAGAGAAGTAAAAATAAATCTTGGAAGAGAATGCTATAAAAATAAATCTTGGAAGAAAATACTGTAAAAATAAATCTTGGAAGAAAGTACTGTAAAAATAAATCTTGGAAGAAAGTACAGTAAAAATAAATCTTGGAAGAAAGTACTGTAAAATAAATCTTGGAAGAAAGTGCTGTAAAATAAATCTTGGAAGAAAAGTACAGTAAAAATAAATCTTGGAAGAAAAAGTACAGTAAAAATAAATCTTGGAAGAAAATTGCTGTAAAAATAAATCTTGGAAGAAAGTACTGTAAAATAAATCTTGGAAGAAAGTACAGTAAAATAAATCTTGGAAGAAAAGTACAGTAAAAATAAATCTTGAAGAGAAGTACTGTAAAAATAAATCTAGGAAGAAAGTACAGTAAAATAAATCTTGGAAGAAAGTACTGTAAAAATAAATCTTGAAGAAAAGTAAAATAAATCTTGGAAGAAAGTACTGTAAAAATAAATCTTGGAAGAAAGTACTGTAAAAATAAATCTTGGAAGAAAGTACTGTAAAAATAAATCTTGGAAGAAAGTACTGTAAAAATAAAATCTTGGAAGAAAGTACTGTAAAATAAATCTTGGAAAGAAAGATACTGTAAAAATAAATCTTGGAAGAAAGTACTGTAAATAAATCTTGGAAGAAAATTACAGTAAAATAAATCTTGGAAGAAAGTACAGTAAAAATAAATCTTGGAAGAAAGTACTGTAAAAATAAATCTTGGAAGAAAGTACAGTAAAAATAAATCTTGGAAGAAAGTACTGTAAAAATAAATCTTGGAAGAAAGTACAGTAAAAATAAATCTTGGAAGAAAGTACTGTAAAAATAAATCTTGGAAGAAAGTACTGTAAAAATAAATCTTGGAAGAAGTACTGTAAAAATAAATCTTGGAAAAGAAAGTACTGTAAAATAAATCTTGGAAAAGAAAGTACTGTAAAATAAATCTTGAAGAAAGTACTGTAAAAATAAATCTTGGAAGAAAAGTACTGTAAAAATAAATCTTGGAAAGAAAGTACAGTAAAAATAAATCTTGGAAGAAAAGTACTGTAAAAATAAATCTTGGAAGAAAGTACAGTAAAAATAAATCTTGGAAGAAAGTACTGTAAAATAAATCTTGGAAGAAAGTACTGTAAAATAAATCTTGGAAGAAAGTACTGTAAAAATAAATCTTGGAAGAAAGTACTGTAAAATAAATCTTGGAAAAAATTACTGTAAAATAAATCTTGGAAAAAGTACTGTAAAAATAAATCTTGGAAAGAAAGTACTGTAAAATAATCTTGGAAGAAAGTACTGTAAAATAAATCTTGGAAGAAAGTACTGTAAAAATAAATCTTGGAAGAAAGTACTGTAAAAATAAATCTTGGAAAATTACTGTAAAATAAATCTTGGAAGAAAGTTGTAAAATAAATCTTGAAGAAAATACTGTAAAAATAAATCTTGGAAGACAGTAAATCTTGGAAGACAGTACTGTAAATAAATCTTGGAAGGAAGTACTATACAAATAAATCTTGGAAGAAAGTACTGTAAAAATAAATCTTGGAAGAAAAGTACTGTAAAAATAAATCTTGGAAGAAAGTACTGTAAAAAATAAATCTTGGAAGAAAATTACTGTAAAATAAATCTTGGAAGAAAGTACTGTAAAAATAAATCTTGGAAGAAAGTACAGTAAAAATAAATCTTGGAAGAAAAATTACTGTAAAAATAAATCTTGGAAAAAAGTACTGTAAAAATAAATCTTGGAAAAAGTACAGTAAAAATAAATCTTGGAAGAAAGTACTAAAAATAAATCTTGGAAGAAAGTACATTAAAAATAAATCTTGGAAGAAAATTACAGTAAAAATAAATCTTGGAAGAAAGTACAGTAAAAATAAATCTTGGAAGAAAGTACTGTAAAAATAAATCTTGGAAGAAAAGTACAGTAAAAATAAATCTTGGAAGAGAAATACTGTAAAATAAAATCTTGGAAGAAAGTACTGTAAATAAATCTTGGAAGAAAAGTA
Organism: Macrobrachium rosenbergii; assembly: GCF_040412425.1. Lineage (NCBI taxonomy): Eukaryota > Metazoa > Arthropoda > Malacostraca > Decapoda > Palaemonidae > Macrobrachium > Macrobrachium rosenbergii. Next base: position 3,153,585 of record NC_089793.1, on the reverse strand, counting down.
CTGTAAAAATAAATCTTGGAAGAAAGTACTGTAAAATAAAATCTTGGAAGAAAAGTACAGTAAAAATAAATCTTGGAAAAAATTTTGATAAAAATAAATCTTGGAAGAAAGTACTGTAAAAATAAATCTTGGAAAGAAGTACAGTAAAATAAATCTTGGAAGAAAGTACAGTAAAAATAAATCTTGGAAGAAGTACTGTAAAAATAAATCTTGGAAGAGTACTGTAAAAATAAATCTTGGAAGAAAGTACAGTAAAATAAATCTTGGAAGAAAGTACTGTAAAAATAAATCTTGGAAGAAAGTACTGTAAAAATAAATCTTGAAGAAAGTACAGTAAAAATAAATCTTGGAAGAAAAGTACAATGCAAAATAAATCTTGGAAGAAAGTACTGTAAAATAAATCTTGGAAGAGAAAGTACTGCTTAAAATAAATCTTGGAAGAAAGTACTGTAAAATAAATCTTGGAAAAGAAAATACAATAAAAATAAATCTTGGAAGAAAGTACAGTAAAAATAAATCTTGGAAGAAAACTGATAAAAATAAATCTTGGAAGAAAGTACTGTAAATAAATCTTGGGAAGAAAATACTGTAAAAATAAATCTTGGAAGAAAGTACAGTAAATAAATCTTGGAAGAAAGTACTGTAAAAAATAAATCTTGGAAGAAAGTACAGTAAAAATAAATCTTGGAAGAAAGTACAGTAAAAATAAATCTTGGAAGAAAGTACTGTAAAAATAAATCTTGGAAGAAAGTACTGTAAAATAAATCTTGGAAGAAAGTACAGTAAAAATAAATCTTGGAAGAAAGTACAGTAAAAATAAATCTTGGAAGAAAGTACTGTAAAAATAAATCTTGGAAGAAGTACAGTAAAAATAAATCTTGGAAGAAAGTACTGTAAAAAATAAATCTTGGAAGAAGAAATTACTGTAAAAATAAATCTTGGAAGAAAGTACTGAAAATAAATCTTTGAAATAAAAAAATAAATCTTGGAAAGAAAGTACTGTAAAAATAAATCTTGGAAGAAAGTACTGTAAAAATAAATCTTGGAAGAAAGTACAGTAAAAATAAATCTTGGAAGAAAGTACTGTAAAATAAATCTTGGAAGAAAGTACAGTAAAAATAAATCTTGGAAGAAAAGTACTGTAAAAATAAATCTTGGAAAGAAGTACTGTAAAATAAATCTTGGAGAAAGTACTGTAAAAAATAAATCTTGGAAGAAAAGTAAAATAAATCTTGGAAGAAAGTACTGTAAAAATAAATCTTGGAAAAATTACAGTAAAAATAAATCTTGGAAGAAGATACTGTAAATAAATCTTGGAAGAAAGTACAGTAAAAATAAATCTTGGAAAGAAAGTACTGTAAAAATAAATCTTGGAAGAAAGTACAGTAAAATAAATCTTGGAAGAAAGTACTGTAAAAATAAATCTTGGAAGAAAGTACAGTAAAAATAAATCTTGGAAGAAAGTACTGTAAAAATAAATCTTGGAAGAAAATACTGTAAAAATAAATCTTGGAAGAAAGTGATAGAAATAAATCTTGGAAGAAAATAAAAATAAATCTTGGAAGAAAGTACTGTAAAAAATAAATCTTGGAAAGAAAGTACTGTAAAAATAAATCTTGGAAGAAAATACTGTAAAAATAAATCTTGGAAGAAAGTACTGTAAAAATAAATCTTGGAAGAAAGTACAGTAAAAATAAATCTTGGAAGAAGTACTGTAAATAAATCTTGGAAGAAAGTGCTGGAAGAAAATAAAATAAATCTTGGAAGAAGAAAGTACAGTAAAATAAATCTTGGAAGAAAGTACAGTAAAAATAAATCTTGAAGAAAAGTACAGTAAAAATAAATCTTGGAAGAAAGTACTGTAAAAATAAATCTAGGAAGAAAGTACGGTAAAATAAATCTTGGAAGAAAGTACTGTAAAAATCTTGAAAATATTGGAAGAAAAGTACTGTAAAATAAATCTTGGAAGAAAGTACTGTAAAAATAAATCTTGGAAGAAAGATACTGTAAATAAATCTTGGAAGAAAGTACTGTAAATAAATCTTGGAAGAAAGTACTGTAAAAATAAATCTTGGAAGAAAGTACTGTAAAAATAAAATCTTGGAAGAAAGTACTGTAAAAATAAATCTTGAAGAAAGAAAGAAAATAAAAAAATAAATAAATCTTGGAAGAAAGTACTGTAAAAATAAATCTTGGAAGAAAATTACTGTAAAATAAATCTTGGAAGAAAGTACAGTAAAAATAAATCTTGGAAGAAAAGTACTGTAAAAATAAATCTTGGAAGAAAGTACTGTAAAAATAAATCTTGGAAAAAGTACTGTAAAAATAAATCTTGGAAGAAAGTACTGTAAAATAAATCTTGGAAAAGAAAGTACTGTAAAATAAAATCTTGGAAGAAAGTACTGTAAAAATAAATCTTGGAAGAAAAGTACTGTAAAAATAAATCTTGGAAAGTACTGTAAAAATAAATCTTGGAAAAGAAAGTACTGTAAAATAAATCTTGGAAGAAAATACAGTAAAAATAAATCTTGGAAGAAAGTACTGTAAAAATAAATCTTGGAAGAAAGTACAGTAAAAATAAATCTTGGAAGAAAGTACTGTAAAAATAAATCTTGGAAGAAAGTACAGTAAAAATAAATCTTGGAAGAAAATACTGTAAAATAAATCTTGGAAGAAAGTACTGTAAAATAAATCTTGGAAGAAAGTACTGTAAAATAAATCTTGGAAGAAAGTAAAAATAAATCTTGGAAGAAAGTACTGTAAAAATAAATCTTGGAAAGTACTGTAAAATAAATCTTGGAAAATTACTGTAAAAATAAATCTTGGAAGAAAGTACTGTAAAATAATCTTGGAAGAAAGTACTGTAAAAATAAATCTTGGAAGAATAGTACTCAGGCAAAAATAAATCTTGGAAACAGTACTGTAAATAAATCTTGGAAGGAAGTACTGTAAAATAAATCTTGGAAGAAAATACTGTAAAAATAAATCTTGGAAGACAGTACTGTAAAGAAGAAAATAAATCTTGGAAGAAGTAGTAAAAATAAATCTTGGAAGAAAGTACTGTAAAAATAAATCTTGGAAGAAAATTACAGTAAAAATAAATCTTGGAAGAAAGTAAAAATAAATCTTGGAAGAAAGTACTGTAAATAAATCTTGGAAGAAGAAAGTACAGAGAAATCAAATAAATCTTGGAAGAAAGTACTGTAAAAATAAATCTTGGAAGAAAGTACTGTAAAATAAATCTTGGAAGAAGAAATACTGTAAAAATAAATCTTGAAGAAAGTACAGTAAAAAAATAAATCTTGGAAGAAAGTACTGTAAAATAAATCTTGGAAGAAACAGTAAAATAAATCTTGGAAGAAAGTACAGTAATAAATCTTGGAAAGAAAGTACTGTAAAAATAAATCTTGGAAGAAAGTACAGTAAAAATAAATCTTGGAAGAAAGTGCACTGTAAAAAAATAAATCTTGGAAGAAAGTACTGTAAAAATAAATCTTGGAAGAAACAGTAAAAATAAATGCAGGAAGAAAATAAAAATAAATCTTGGAAGAAAGAAATTACTGTACTGCTTAAAATAAATCTTGGGAAAGAAAGACTGTAAAACTCTTGGAAAAGTAAAAAATAAATCTTGGAAGAAAGTACAGTAAAAATAAATCTTGGAAGAAAGTACTGTAAATAAATCTTGTACTGTAAATAAATCTGGAAGAAAATTACTGTAAAAATAAATCTTGGAAGAAAGTACAGTAAAAATAAATCTTGGAAAGAAAGTAAAAAAATAAATCTTGGAAGAAAGTACAGTAAAAATAAATCTTGGGAAAGTACAAAAAATAAATCTTGGAAGAAAAGTACTGTAAAAATAAATCTTGGAAGAAAGTACTGTAAATAAATCTTGGAAGAAACAGTAAAAATAAATCTTGGAAGAAAATAAAAATAAATCTTGAGGAAACCACATAAAAATAAATCTTGGAAGAAGTACAGTAAAAATAAATCTTGGAAGAAAGTACTGTAAAAAATAAATCTTGGAAGAAATTACACAGTAAAAATAAATCTTGGAAGAAAGTACTGTAAAAAATAAATCTTGGAAAGAAAATTACTGTAAAAATAAATCTTGGAAGAAGATACTGTAAAAATAAATCTTGGAAGAAAGTACAGTAAAAATAAATCTTGGAAGAAAGTACTGTAAAAATAAATCTTGGAAGAAAGTACAGTAAAAATAAATCTTGGAAGAGAAAGTACTGTAAAAATAAATCTTGGAAGAAAGTACAGTAAAAATAAATCTTGGAAGAAAGTACTGTAAAAAATAAATCTTGGAAGAAAGTACAGTAAAATAAATCTTGGAAGAAAGTACTGTAAGAAATAAATCTTGGAAGAAAATACAGTAAAAATAAATCTTGGAAGAAAGTACTGTAAATAAATCTTGGAAGAAAAGTACAGTAAAAATAAATCTTGGAAAGAAAGTACAGTAAAAATAAATCTTGGAAGAAGTACAGTAAAAATAAATCTTGGAAGAAAGTACTGTAAAAATAAATCTTGGAAGAAAGTAAAAATAAATCTTGGAAGTAAAAAATAAATCTTGGAAGAAAATACTGTAAAAATAAATCTTGGAAGAAGGTACTGTAAATAAATCTTGGAAGAAAACAGTAAAAATAAATCTTGGAAGAAAACTGTAAAATAAATCTTGGAAGAAAATGAAAATAAATCTTGGAAGAAAAGTACAGTAAAAATAAATCTTGGAAGAAAATTGAAAATAAATCTTGGAAGAAGTACTGTAAAATAAATCTTGGAAGAAAGTACTGTAAAATAAATCTTGAAATCTTAAATCTTGAAGAAAGTACTGTAAAAATAAATCTTACGGTAAAATAAATCTTGGAAGAAAGTACTGTAAAAATAAAATATTGAAGAAAAAAATAAATCTTGGAAGAAAGTACTGTAAAAATAAATCTTAGGAAAGAAAATAAATCAGTAAAAGTAAATCTTGGAAGAAAGTACTGTAAAAATAAATCTTGGAAGAAAAGTACTGTAAAAATAAAATCTTGGAAGAAAGTACTGTAAAAATAAATCTTGGAAGAAAGATACTGTAAAAATAAATCTTGGAAGAAAGTACTGTAAATAAATCTTGGAAAGAAAGTACTGTAAATAAATCTTGGAAGAAAGTACAGTAAAAATAAATCTTGGAAGAAAGTACTGTAAAAATAAATCTTGGAAGAAAGTACAGTAAAAATAAATCTTGGAAAAGTACTGTAAAAATAAATCTTGGAAGAAAGTACAGTAAAATAAAAATAAAATCTTGGAAGAAAGTACTGTAAAAATAAATCTTGGAAGAAACTGTAAGAAATAAATCTTGGAAAGTACTGTAAAATAAATCTTGGAAAAGAAAGAAAAATAAATCTTAGAAGAAAGTACAGTAAAAATAAATCTTGGAAGAAAGTACTGTAAAAATAAATCTTGGAAAGAAAGTACAGTAAAAATAAATCTTGGAAGAAAGTACTGTAAAAATAAATCTTGGAAAAGAAAGTACAGTAAAAATAAATCTTGGAAGTAAAATAAATCTTGGAAGAAAGTACTGTAAAATAAATCTTGGAAGAAAGTACTGTAAAAATAAATCTTGGAAGAAAAGTACTGTAAAAATAAATCTTGGAAAAGTAGTAAAATAAATCTTGGAAAAAGTACTGTAAAAATAAATCTTGGAAGAAAGTAAGTAATCTTGTAAAAAAATAAATCTTGGAAGAAAACTCAGCAGAAATAAATCTTGGAAAAAAATAAATCTTGGAAGAAAGTACTGTAAAATAAATCAAATCTTGGAAGAAAGTAAAGAAGAAAATAAATCTTGGAAGAAGTAAAAATAAATCTTGGAAGAAAGTACTAACCGAAATAAATCTTGGAAGAAAGTACTGTAAAATAAATCTTGGAAGAAAATTACTGTAAAAATAAATCTTGGAAGAAATTACTGTAAAAATAAGTATCTTGGAAAGAAAGTACTGTAAAATAAATCTTGGAAGAAAGTACTGTAAAATAAATCTTGGAAGAAAGTACTGTAAAAATAAATCTTGGAAGAAAGTACTGTAAAAATAAATCTTGGAAAATTACTGTAAAAATAAATCTTGGAAGAAAGTGCTGTAAAAATAAATCTTGGAAGAAAGTACTGTAAAAATAAATCTTGGAAGAAAGTAAAAATAAATCTTGGAAGAAGTAAAAATAAAAATAAATCTTGGAAGAAAGTACTGTAAAAATAAATCTTGGAAGAAAGTACTGTAAAAATAAATCTTGGAAGAAAGTACAGTAAAAATAAATCTTGGAAGAAAGTACAGTAAAAATAAATCTTGGAAGAAAGTACTGTAAAAATAAATCTTGGAAGAAAGTACTGTAAAAATAAATCTTGGAAGAAAGTACTGTAAAATAAATCTTGGAAGAAAGTACAGTAAAAATAAATCTTGGAAGAAAGTAAAAATAAATCTTGGAAGAAAGTACTGTAAAAATAAATCTTGGAAGAAAAGTACTGTAAAATAAATCTTGGAAGAAAGTACTGTAAAAATAAATCTTGGAAAAAATCTTAAAAATAAATCTTGGAAGAGTACAGTAAAAATAAATCTTGGAAGAAAGTACTGTAAAAATAAATCTTGGAAGAAAGTACTGTAAAAATAAATCTTGGAAGAAAGTACTGTAAAAATAAATCTTGGAAGAAAGTACAGTAAAAATAAATCTTGGAAGAAAGTACTGTAAAAATAAATCTTGGAAGAAAGTACAGTAAAAATAAATCTTGTACTGTAAAAATAAATCTTGGAAGAAAGTACTGTAAAAATAAATCTTGGAAGAAAGTACTGTAAAAATAAATCTTGGAAGAAACAGTACTTGTAAAAATAAATCTTGGAAAAGAAAATAAAAATAAATCTTGAAGAAGTACAGTAAAAATAAATCTTGGAAGAAAGTACTGTAAAAATAAATCTTGGAAGAAGTAATAAATCTTGGAAGAAAGTACAGTAAAAATAAATCTTGGAAAGAAAAAAATTGTAAAAATAAATCTTGGAAGAAAGTACTGTAAAAATAAATCTTGGAAGAAAGTACAGTAAAAATAAATCTTGGAAGAAAGTACTGTAAAAATAAATCTTGGAAGAAAGTACTGTAAAAATAAATCTTGGAAGAAAGTACTGTAAAAATAAATCTTGGAAGAAAGTACTGTAAAAATAAATCTTGGAAGAAAGTACTGTAAAAATAAATCTTGGAAGAAAGTACAGTAAAAATAAATCTTGGAAGAAAAAAATAAATCTTGTACTGTAAAAATAAATCTTGGAAGAAAGTACAGTAAAAATAAATCTTGGAAGAAAGTAAAAATAAATCTTGGAAGAAAAGTACTGTAAAAATAAATCTTGGAAGAAAGTACTGTAAAAATAAATCTTGGAAGAAAAAATACAGTAAAAATAAATCTTTGGAAGAAAGTACTGTAAAAATAAATCTTGGAAGAAGTACTGTAAAAATAAATCTTGTAAAAAAATAAAAAATAAATCTTGGAAGAAAGTACAGTAAAAATAAATCTTGGAAGAAGGTACTGTAAAAATAAATCTTGGAAGAAGTACAGTAAAAATAAATCTTGGAAGAAAGTACTGTAAAATAAATCTTGGAAGAAAAGTACTGTAAAATAAATCTTGGAAGAAAGTAAAATAAATCTTGGAAGAAAGTAAAAATAAATCTTGGAAGAAAATTACTGTAAAAATAAATCTGGAAGAAAGTACAGTAAAATAAATCTTGGAAGAAAGTACAGTAAAAATAAATCTTGGAAGAAAGTACTGTAAAAAATCTTGGAAGAAAGTACTGTAAAAATAAATCTTGGAAGAAAGTACTGTAAAATAAATCTTGGAAGAAAGTACTGTAAAAATAAATCTTGGAAGAAAGTACTGTAAAATAAATCTTGGAAGAAAGTACTGTAAAAATAAATCTTGGAAGAAAGTACTGTAAAAATAAATCTTGGAAGAAAGTAAAAAAAATAAATCTTGGAAGAAAGTACTGTAAAAATAAATCTTGGAAGAAAGTACTGTAAAAATAAATCTTGGAAGAAAAGTACTGTAAAATAAATCTTGGAAAGAAAGTACAGTAAAAATAAATCTTGGAAGAAAGTACTGTAAAAATAAATCTTGGAAGAAAGTACTGTAAAAATAAATCTTGGAAGAAAGTACAGTAAAAATAAATCTTGGAAGAAAGTACTGTAAAAATAAATCTTGGAAGAAAGTACTGTAAAAATAAATCTTGGAAGAAAGTACTGTAAAAATAAATCTTGGAAGAAAGTACAGTAAAAATAAATCTTGGAAGAAAATACTGTAAAAATAAATCTTGGAAGGAAGTACTATACAAATAAATCTTGGAAGAAAGAGGAAGAAGAGTACTGTAAAAATAAATCTTGGAAGAAAGTACTGTAAAAATAAATCTTGGAAGAAAGTACTGTAAAAATAAATCTTGGAAGAAAGTACTGTAAAAATAAATCTTGGAAAGAAAGTACTGTAAAATAAATCTTGGAAGAAAGTACTGTAAAAATAAATCTTGGAAGAAACAGTAAAAATAAATCTTGGAAGTAAAAAAAATAAATCTTGGAAGAAAGTACTGTAAAATAAATCTTGGAAGAAGTACTGTAAAAATAAATCTTGGAAGAAAGTACTGTAAAAATAAATCTTGGAAGAAAGTACTGTGGAAGGAAAAAGTACAGTAAAAATAAATCTTGGAAGAAAGTACTGTAAAAAAATAAATCTTGGAAGAAAGTACAGTAAAAATAAATCTTGGAAGAAAATTACTGTAAAAATAAATCTTGGAAGAAAGTACTGTAAAATAAATCTTGGAAGAAAGTACTGTAAAAATAAATCTTGGAAGAAAATACTTGTAAAATAAATCTTGGAAGAAAAGTACTGTAAAAATAAATCTTGGAAGAAAGTACTGTAAAAATAAATCTTGGAAGAAAAGTACTGTAAAAATAAATCTTGGAAGAAAGTACTGTAAATAAATCTTGGAAGAAAGTACTGTAAAATAAATCTTGGAAGAAAGAAAAATAAATCTGTAAAAATAAATCTTGGAAGAAAATAAATCTTGGAAGAAAATTACTGTAAAAATAAATCTTGGAAGAAAGTACTTGTAAAAATAAATCTTGGAAGCAAGTACAAGTAAAAATAAATCTTGGAAGAAAGTACTGTAAAAATAAATCTTGGAAGAAAGTACTGTAAAATAAATCTTGGAAGAAAATCTAAAAATAATCTTGGAAGAAAAGTACTGTAAAAATAAATCTTGGAAGAAAGCACTGTAAAAATAAATCTTGGAAAGAAAGTACTGTAAAATAAATCTTGGAAGAAAGTACTGTAAAATAAATCTTGGAAGAAAGTTGTAAAAATAAATCTTGGAAGAAAGTACTGTAAAAAAATAAATCTTGGAAGAAAGTACTGTAAAAATAAATCTTGGAAGAAAAAGTACTGTAAAAATAAATCTTGGAAGAAAAAGTATCTTGGAAGAAAGTACTGTAAATAAATCTTGGAAGGAATAAAATAAATCTTGGAAGAAACTGTAAATAAATCTACTGTAAAAATAAATCTTAAGAAAGTTAAAAAACAAATCTTACAACCAAAGAAATCTTGGAAGAGAAAGTACAGTAAATAAATCTTGGAAGAAAGTACTGTAAAATAAATCTTGTCAAAAAATAAATCTGGAAGGCTGTAAAATAAATCTTGAAGAAAGTACTGTAAAATAAATCTTGAAGAAAGAAAAGTACTAAAAATAAATCTTGGAAGAAAGTACTGTAAAATAAATTGAAGAAAGTACAAAATAAATCTTGGAAGAAAGTACTGTAAAATAAATCTTGAAGAAAGTACTAAAATAAATCTTGGAAGAAAGTTAAAAATAAATCTTGAAGAAAGTACAGTAAAATAAATCAAGAAAGTACTGGTAAAATAAATCTTGGAAGAAAGTACACAGTAAAATAAATCTTGGAAGAAAGTACTGTAAAAATAAATCTTGAAGAAAAGTACTGTAAAATAAATCTAAGAAAGTACAGTAAAATAAATCTTGAAGAAAGTACTGTAAAAATAACTTGAAGAAAGCAAAATAAATGTACTGTAAAAATAAATAAGAAAGTACCAAAATAAATCTTGGGAAGAAAGTACAGTAAAAATAAATCTGAAGAAAGTACTGTAAAATAAATCTGAAGAAAGTACAGTAAAAATAATCTTGGAAGAAAGTACAGTAAAATAAATCTTGAAGAAAGTACTGTAAAATAATCTGAAGAAAGTACTGTAAAATAAATCTTGAAGAAAGTACTGTAAAATAACAGAACACTGTAAAAATAAATCAAGAAAGTACAAAAATAAATCTGAAGAAAGCATTGTAAAAATAAATCTTGGAAGAAAGTAGAGAGAAAAATAAATCTTGAAGAAAGTACTGTAAAATAAACTGAAGAAAGTACTGTAAAATAACCAAGAAAGTACAAAAATAAATCTTGGAAAGCTTGAAGAAAGTACTGTAAAATAAATCTTGGAAGAAAGTTAAAATAAACCTTGAAGAAAGTACAGTAAAATAAATCTTGAAGAAAGTACCAAAATAAAAAGAAAGTAAAAAATAAATCTTGAAGAAAGTGTAAAAATAAATCTTGAAGAAAGTATGCGGAAGAAAGTGAAAATAAATCTTGGAAGAGCACTGTAAAAAATCTTGAAGAAAGCATATAAAAATAATCCAAGAAAGGTACTGTAAAAATAAATCTGAAGAAAGTACTGTAAAATAAATCTTGAAGAAAGTACAGTAAAAAAAATGAAGAAAGTACTGTAAAAATAAATCTTGGAAGAAAGTAAAAATAACTAAAGAAAGTAAAAAATCCTAAAGAAAGTGACCGAAGTACAGTAAAATAAATCGAAGAAAGTACAGCAAAATAAATCTTGAAGAAAGTACAGTTAAATCTGGAAGAAAGCACAGTAAAACAAGAAAGTACAAGGGAAAGCATGCAATAAATCTTGAAGAAAGTACTGTAAAATAAATCCCTTGAAGAGAAAGTACTGTAAAATAAATTTACTGTAAAATAAATTCGAAGAAAAATAAATCTTGAGAAAGTACAGTAAAAATAAATCTAAGAAAGTACTGTAAAATAAATCTGGAAGAAAGTACTGTAAAAATAAATGGAAGAAAGTACAGTAAAAATAAATTCGAAGAAAGTACTGTAAAATAAATCTTGAAGAGTACAGTAAAATAAATCTTGAAGAAAGTACTGTAAAATAAATCTTAAAGAAAGTTGTAAAATAAATCTTGAAGAAAGTACTAAAAAAATCTTTACAGTAAAATAAATCTTGGAAGAAAGTTAAAATAAATCTTGAAGAAAGTACAGTAAAATAAATCTGAAGAAAGTACAGTAAAAATAAATCTTGGAAGAAAGTACTGTAAAATAAATTTTACTGTAAAAATAAATCTTGGAAGACCAATAAGTACTGTAAAATAAATCTGAAGAAAGTACAGTAAAATAAATCTGTACAGTAAAATAAATCTTGGAAGAAAGTACTTGAAGTAAAATAAATTTACTTAAAATAAATCTTGAAGAAAAAATAACTATAAAATAAATTTGAAGAAAGTACTGTAAAATAAATCTTAAGAAAGTACAGTAAAAATAAATCTGAAGAAAGTACATCGTATAAAGGTAAAAATAAATCTTGGAAAGTACAGCAAAATAAAATCTGAAGAAAGTACAGTACTGTAAAATAGAAGAAAGTACAAAAATAAATCTTGACCTTGAAGAAAGTACTGTAAAATAAATCTTGGAAGAAAGTAAAAAATAAACTGTAAAATAAATCTTGAAGAAAGTACTGTAAAAATAAATCTTGAAGAAAGTACTGTCTCCCCGCAAGTCTTGAAGAAAGTACAGTAAAAATAAATCTTGGAAGAAAGTAAAAAATAAATCTTGGAAGAAAGTACAGTAATAAAGAAAGTACAAAATAAATCTAAGAAAGTCAAAAATAAATCTTGGAAGAAAGTACTGAAACTAAAATAAATCTTGAAGAAGAAAGTACTGGAGTAAAAATAAATCTTGAAGAAGAGTACATGAAATCTTAGAGAAAAACACTTGGAAGAAACCACAGAAAGAGTACTAGTAAAATAAATCTGAAAGAAGAGTACAGAAAAATAAATCTTGAAGAAAGTACTGTAAAATTTGGATAAAAACGTCTTTTATGAAACAGAAAGTCCAAAAGAAAAATAAATCTGAAGAAAGAAGAAATAAATCTTGAAGAAAGTACTGTAAAAATAAATCTTGAAGAAAGTACTTGGAAGAAAGTACTGTAAAAATAAGTAAAAAGTAAATTTGGAAGAAAGTTTCAAGAAAGTACAGTAAAAATAAATCTTGAAAAAGTACACAAAAATAAAAAATCTTGAAGAAAGTCTGTAAAATAAAATAAATCTTGAAGAAAGTACAGTAAAATAAATCTTGGAAGAAAGTACAGTAAAATAAATCTTGAAGAAAAATAAATCTTGGAAGAAATTGCTGTAAAAATAAAAAAATCTTGGAAGAAAGTACAAAAATAAATCTTGGAAGAAAGTAAATCTTGGAAGAAATAAAAAATAAATCTTGGAAGAAAGTAAATAAATCTTGTAAAATAAATCTTGGAAGAAAGTACTGTAAAATAAATCTTGGAAGAAAGTAAATCTTGGAAAGTAAAAAATAAATCTTGGAAAGAAAGTACTGTAAAATAAATCTTGGAAGAAAGTACTGTAAAATAAATCTTGTAACCTAAATCTTGGAAGAAAGGAAGTACTGTAAAAATAAATCTTGGAAGAAAGTACTTCCTGTAAAAATAAATCTTGGAAGAAAGTACTGTAAAATAAATCTTGGAAGAAAGTACTGTAAAATAAATCTTGGAAGAAAGTAAAATAAATCTTGAAAAATAAATCTTGAAGAAAGTACAGTAAAAAATCTTGGGAATAATCTTGGAAGAAAGTACAAAAATAAATGAAAATAAAAATAAATCTGGAAGAAAGAAAAAATAAATCTTGGAAGAAAGTACTGTAAAAATAAATCTTGAAGAAAGTAAAGATGTAAAATTTGGAAGAAGAAAGTACTGTAAAATAAATCTTGGAAGAAAGTACAAAATCTTGAAGAAAGTGAGTAAAATAAATCTTGGGAAGGAAAGTACTGTGAAATAAAATAAATCTTGAAGAAAGTACTAAAAGCCTCTGAAGAAAGTACTGTAAAATAAATCTTGAAGAAAGTACTGTAAAATAAATCTAAAGAAAGTAAAAATAAATCTTGGAAGAAAATTAAAAAAATAAATCTTGGAAGAAAATAGAAAGTTGTAAAATAAATCTTGGAAGAAAGTACTTGGAAAGAAGAAGAAAAATAAATCTTGGAAGAAATAAATCTTGGACTTGGAGTAAAATAAATCTTGGAAAGTACAGTAAAAATTCCTTGGAAGAAAGTATGTAAAATAAATCTTGAAGAAAGTACTGTAAAATAAATCTTCAAGAAGAAAGTAAAATAAATCTTGAAGAAAGTACAAAAAATAAATCTTGAAGAAAGTACTGTAAAATAAATCTTGAAGAAAGTACTGCAAAAAATAAATCTTGGAAGAAAGTACTGTAAAAATAAATCTATAACTTAAAGAAAGTAAAAATAAATCTTGGAAGAAGAAAAAATAAATCTTGTAGAAAGTAAAAAATAAATCTTGGAAGAAAGTACAGTAAAATAAATCTTGGAAGAAAAATAAATCTTGTACTAAAATAAATCTTGGAAGAAAGTACTGTAAAAATAAATCTTGGAAGAAAGTACAGTAAAAATAAATCTTGGAAGAAAGTACAGTAAAAATAAAAAAATAACCCTAAAGAAAGTACTGTAAAATAAATCTTGAAGAAAGTTACAGTAAAATAAATCTTGGAAAGTACTGAAAATAAATCTTGAAGAAAGTACTAAAAATAAATCTTGAAGAAAGTACAGTAAAAATAAATCTTGGAAAGAAAGTACTGTAAAATAAATCTTGGAAAAGTACTGTAAAATAAATCTTCAAAATAAATCTTGAAGAAAGTACTGTAAAATAAATCTTGAAGAAAGTACAGTAAAATAAATCTTGGAAGAAAGAAAGTACTAAAATAAATCTTGGAAGAAAGTACTGTAAAAAGAAAGTACAGTAAAAATAAATCTTAAAACAAATCTGAAGAAAGTACTGTAAAAAAATAAATCTTGGAAGAAAAATACTGTAAAAGTAAAAATAAATCTTGGAAGAAAGTACTGTAAAAAATAAATCTTGAAGAAAGTACTGTAAAAATAAATCTTGAAGAAAGTACTGTAAAAATAAATCTTGGAAGAAAGTAAGTAAAATTTGGAAGAAAGTACTGTAAAATAAATCTTGAAGAAAGTACTGTAAAATAAATCAAGAAAGTACAAAAAATAAATCTTGGAAGAAAGTACAGTAAAAATAAATCTTGGAAGAAAGTACAGTAAAATAAATCTTTGGAAGAAAGTACTGTAAAAATAAATCTTGGAAGAAAGTACTAAAAAATAAATCTTGGAAGAAGTAAAATAAAATCTTGGAAGAAAGTACAAAAATAAAACTTGAAGAAAGAAGTAAAATAAGAAAGTACTGTAAAAATAAATCTTGAAGAAAGGGAAGAAAAAAATAACTTGAAGAGTACTGTAAAATAAATCTTGGAAGAAAGTACTGTAAAATAAATCTGAAAAAATAAATCTTGGGAAGAAAGTAAAAATAAATCAGAAAAAAAAAATAAATCTTGAAGAAAGAAAAATAAATCTTGGAAGAAAGTACAAAAATAAATCTTGAAGAAAGTACTGTAAAATAAATCTTGGAAAAAGTAAAAAATAAATCTGGAAGAAAGTACAGTAAAAATAAATCTTGGAAGAAAGTACTGTAAAATAAATCTTGGAGTAGAAAATAAATCTTGAAGAGCATACAGTAAAAATAAATCTTGGAAGAAAATTACTGTAAAAATAAATCTTGAAGAAAGTACTGTAAAAATAAAAAGTAAAAATAAATCTAAGAAAAAAATAAATCTTGGAAGAAAGTACTGTAAAATAAATCTTGGAAGAAAGTACTGTAAAAATAAATCTTGAAGAAAGTACTGTAAAATAAATCTGGAAGAAAAGTACTAAAAAATAAATCTTCTTGGAAGAAAGTAAGAAGAAGTACTGAAGAAAGTAAAAAATAAATCTTGAAGAAAGTACAGTAAAATAAATCTTGGAATAAATCTTGGAAGAAAGTGGAAAATAAATCTTGGAAGAAAGTACAGTAAAAATAAATCTTGGAGAAAGTACAGTAAAAATAAATCTTGGAAGAAAGTACTGTAAAATAAATCTTGGAAGAAAGTAAGTAAAAATAAATCTTGAAGAAAGTAAAAATAAATCTTGAAGAAAGTACAGTAAAAATAAATCTTGGAAGAAAGTACTGTAAAATAAATCTTGGAAGAAAGTACTGAAAGTAAAAAATAAATCTTGAAGAAAGTAAAAATAAATCAAGTAAAAATAAATCTTGGAAAGTAAGTAAAATAAATCTTGAAGAAAGTACAAAAATAAATCTTGAAAAAAAATACTGTAAAAATAAATCTTGGAAGAAAGTACAGTAAAATAAATCTTGAAGAAAGAAGTAAAATAAATCTTGAAGAAAATAAAATAAATTTGGAAGAAAGTACTGTAAAATAAAATAAATCTTGAAGAAAGTAAAAAATAAATCTTGGAAGAAAGTATAAAAAATAAATCTTGGAAGAAAGTACTAGTAAAAAACAAATCTTGGAAGAAAAAAAAATAAATCTTGAAGAAAGTACTGTAAAAATAAATCTTGGAAGAAAGACTGTAAAATAAATCTTGGAAGAAAGTACAACAACTGTAAAAAATAAACTGAAGAAAGTACAGTAAAAATAAATCTTGGAAGAAAGTACTGTAAAAATAAACTTGAAGAAAGTAAAAAAATAAATCTTGGAAGAAAGTACAGTAAGTAAAATAAATCTTGGAAGAAAGTACTGTAAAATAAATTTGGAAGAAAACTGTACTGTAAAATAAATCTTGGAAGAAAGTACTGTAAAATAAATCTTGGAAGAAAGTAAATCTTGGAAGAAAGTACTGTAAAAATAAATCTTAAGAAAGTACAGTAAAATAAATCTTGGAAGAAAGTACAGTAAAAATAAATCTTGGAAGAAAGTCAGTAAAATAAATCTTGAAGAAAGTACTGTAAAAAATAAATCTTGGAAGAAAGTACTGTAAAATAAATCTTGGAAGAAAGTACAGTAAAAATAAATCTTGGAAGAAAGTACTGTAAAATAAATCTTAAGAAAGTAAAAAATAAATCTTGAAGAAAGTACTGTAAAATAAATCTTGGAAGAAAGTACTGTAAAATAAATCTTGGAAGAAAGTACAGTAAAATAAATCTTGAAGAAAGTACTGTAAAATACAAGAAAGTAAAAATAAATCTTGAAGAAAGTACTGTAAAATAAATCAAGAAAGGTAAAAAAATAAATCTTGAAGAAAGTAAATAAACAGAAAAAAAATAAAT
Organism: Macrobrachium rosenbergii; assembly: GCF_040412425.1. Classification (NCBI taxonomy): domain Eukaryota; kingdom Metazoa; phylum Arthropoda; class Malacostraca; order Decapoda; family Palaemonidae; genus Macrobrachium; species Macrobrachium rosenbergii. Next base: position 3,137,092 of record NC_089793.1, on the reverse strand, counting down.
CTTGGAAGAAAGTACTGTAAAATAAATCTTGAAGCAGTACTAAAATAAATCTTGGAAGAAAGTACTAAAAATAAATCTTGGAAGAAAGTACTGTAAATAAATCTTGAAGAAAGTAAAGTAAAATAAATCTTGAAGAAAGTACTGTAAAATAAATCTTGGAAGAAAGTACAGTAAAAATAAATCTTGAAGAAAGTACTGTAAAAATAAATTGGAAGAAAGTACAGTAAAATAAATCTTGGAAGAAAAAATAAATCTTGAAGAAAGTACTGTAAAAATAAATCTTGGAAGAAAGTATCAAAAATAAATCTTGAAGAAATACAGTAAAATAAATCTTGGAAAGAGTACTGTAAAAAGAAGAAAAAGTACAGTAAAAATAAATCTTGGAAGAAAGTACTGTAAAAAAAACGGAAGAAAGTACTAAAATAAATCTTGGAAGAAAGTACTGTAAAATAAATCTTGGAAAGAAAGTAAAAATAAATCTTGAAGAAAGTAAAAATAAATCTTGGAAGAAAGAAAAAATAAATCTGTAAAAATAAATCTTGGAAGAAAGTACTGTAAAATAAATCTTTGGAAAATAAATCTTGAAGAAAGTACAGTAAAATAAATCTTGAAAGAAAGTAAAAATAAATCTGGAAGAAAGTACTGTAAAAATAAATTCTGAAGAAAGTAAAATAAAAGAAAGTACAGTAAAATAAATCTTGGAAGAAAGTACTGTAAAAAATAAATCTTGAAGAAAGTACTGTAAAATAAATCTTGGAAGAAAGTACTGTAAAAATAAATAAGAAAGTCTTGGAAGAAAGTACAGTAAAAATAAATCTTGGAAGAAAATAAATCTTGAAGAAAGTACTGTAAAAATAAATCTTGGAAGAAAGTACAGTAAAAATAAATCTTGGAAGAAAGTACAGTAAAATAAATCTTGAAAGTACTGTAAAATAAATCTTGAAGAAAGTACAGTAAAAATAAATCTTGGAAGAAAGTACTGTAAAATAAATCTTGGAAGAAAGTACTGTAAAATAAAATCTTGGAAGAAAGAAAGAAAGTACTGTAAAATAAATCTTGGAAGAAAGTACTGTAAAAATAAAATCTTGGAAGAAAGTACTGTAAAAATAAATCTTGAAGAAAGTAAAAAATAAATCTGTAAAAATAAATCTTGAAGAAAGTACAGTAAAATAAATCTTGAAGAAAGTACTGTAAAATAAATCTTGAAGAAAGAAAAATACAGTAAAATAAATCTTGGAAGAAAGTACTGTAAAAATAAAAGAAAGTACAGTAAAATAAATCTTGAAGAAAGTACTTGAAGTAAAAATAAATCTTGAAAGTACTGTAAAATAAATCTTGGAAGAAAGTACTGTAAAATAAATCTTGGAAGAAAGTAAAAAATAAAAAATAAATCTTGGAAGAAAGTAAATCTGTAAAATAAATCTTGGAAGAAAGTACTGTAAAAATAAATCTTGGAAGAAAGTACTGTAAAAATAAATCTTGAAATCTTAAAAATAAAGAAAGTACTGTAAAATAAATCTTGGAAGAAAGTACTGTAAAATAAATCTTGAAGAAAGTAAAAAATAAATCTTGGAAGAAAAGTACTGTAAAATAAATCTTGGAAGAAAGTACTGTAAAATAAATCTTGAAGAAAGTGAAAATAAATCTTGGAAGAAAGTACAGTAAAAATAAATCTTGAAGAGCACTAAAATAAATCTAAAGAAAGTACAGTAAAATAAATCTGGAAGAAAGACTAAAAATAAATCTTTGAAGAAAGTAAAAAATAAACGGAATCAAAATAAATCTTGAAGAAAGTACTGTAAAATAAATAAGAAAGTACTTAAAATAAATTCGAAGAAGAAAAATAAATCTGAAGAAAGCACTACTGTAAAACAAATCTTGGAAGAAAGAATAAAACAAATCTGAAGAAGAAAGTACTGTAAAATAAATCTGTACAGTAAAAATAAATTCACAGTTGGAAATAAATTCAAAGAAAGTACAGTAAAATAAATTGGAAGAAAAGTACTGTAAAAATAAATTCCTGGAAGAAAGTACAGTAAAAATAAATCTTGGAAGAAAGCACAGCAAAACAAATCTTAAAGAAAAAGACAGTAAAATAAATCTGAAGAGTAACAGTAAAATAAATCTTGAAGAAAGTACAGTAAAATAAATTTGGAAGAAAGTACTGTAAAAATAAATCTTGGAAGAAAGTACAGTAAAATAAATCTTGAAGAAAGTACTGTAAAATAAATTTTGGAAGAAAGTACTGTAAAATAAATCTTAAAGAAAGTACAGTAAAATAAATCTTGGAAGAAAGTACAGAAATAAATCTTGGAAGAAAGTACAGTAAAATAAATCTTAAGAAAGTACTGTAAAAATAAATCTTAAGAAAAAAAGAATAAAATAAATTGGAAGAAAAGTAAAAAAATAAATCAATCTTGAAGAAAGTACTGTAAAAATAAATCTTGGAAGAAAATACTCTTGAAGAAAGTACAGTAAAAATAAATCTTGAAGAAAGTACTAAAAATAATCTTGAAGAAATAAATCTTGGAAGAAAGTACTGTAAAAATAAATCTTGGAAGAAAGTACTGTAAAATAAACTAAAGAAAGTAAAAAATAAATCTTGGAAAGTACTGAAAATAAATCTTGTACTGTAAAATAAATCTAAGAGTACGGAATCATCTGTAAAATATATCTTGGAAGAAAGTACTGTAAAATAAATCTAAGAAATTAAAAGAATTTGAAGAAAGTACTGTAAAATAAATCTTGGGTCAGTAAAAATAAATTGTAAGATATTACAGTAACAAAAATGAGAAGAAAAATAAATCTCATTTCTCCGAATGCAAGAAAGTGCTGTGACAATAAATCTGAAGAAAGTACAGTAAAATAAATCCAGAAAAACAATGAATCACCATAATAAATGGGCACGGATAAGTAAAATAAATCCAGAAAGCCTTGGAAAAATGTTATTGAAGAAAGTACTGTAAAATAAATTTGAAGAAAGTACAGTAAAAATAAATCTTTGGAAGAAAGTACTGTAAAAATAAACACTACTACTCCCCCCACCCACCTTCCTTGTAAAATAAATCTAAAGTCCCTAAAAATAAATTGGAAGAGCCCTTGGGAAAGTATCCATCAAAAATACTAAGAAAGTCTCCCAATAAATCTCTCTCTCCTTAAGAAAGTTAAATCTTGGAAAGTACTGGGAAAATAAACTTTAAAGGAAAATAAATCTTTGGAAGAGTATCTGAATAAATCTTGGAAGAGTACAGTAAAATAAGAGAAAGTACTGTAAAAATAAATCTTGAAGAAAGTACTTCAATTGCAGAAAGTACTGTAAAAATAAATCTTGGAAGAAAGTACAGTAAAAATAAATCTTAAGAAAAGTCTGTAAAATAAATCTGAACGGACAGACAAAACAGCGAAATAAATGGAAAGTACTGAAAAATAATCTTGGAAGAAAGTACTGGTAAAATACTGGAAGAAAGTACAGTAAAATAAATCTTGGAAGAAAGTACTTAAAAAAAATGTATTAAAAATAAATCTTGAAGAAAGTACAGTTTTAAGAAAGTACTGTAAAATAAATCTGGGAAAGTACAGTAAATAACTTAATACCATAGATAAATCTTGAGGTATTAAAATTATGGGTAGCGTTAACAACTTAAGAAAGTAAACTTGGAAGAAAGTCAGAAACAAATCTTGTGTATTTTGCAACCACTGAAAAGAGAACTTACTGTAAAATAAATCTTGGAAGAAAGTACTGTAAAATAAATGAAGAGTACAAAAATAAATCTTATGTGCGAGAAACAAATTTGAAGAAAGTGATATCAAGACTGTAAAATAAATCTGTATTTACTTGGACATTACAGTAAAATAAATCGAAGAGTCACTTATCAATTTATCAAATTAAACCCAAATTGGAAGAAGGAAAATAATAAAAAGTACTGTAAAAATAAATCTTGAAGGAACTTGTGAAAATAACGAGTACTTATGGGGAAAACAGTAAAATATAAGAAAGTGATTAAAATAAAGAAAGCAAAAATAAATCTTGGAAGAAAGTCCACTTAAATAAAACCCAGTAAAATAAATTGAAGAGGAAAAATAATCAAGAAAGTACAAAAATAAATCAAGAAAGTTAAAATAAATCTTGAAAATAAAAAAATAAATCTTGAAGAGCATAAAATAAATCAAAGTCCTTATATAAATTGGAAGAAAGACTAAAAATAAATGAAGAAAGTACTAAAATGAACAACAACAAAATAAATTCCTATTACTGTAAAATAAATCTGAAGAAAGTACGTAAAAAAAAACAAAGTACATTCTGAAGAAAGCACTTCATAACAAAATCAAAACCACTAGGAAGAAAGACTCCACAAACATAAAAGAAAAACACAAGAAAGTACGTAAAATAAATCCAGTACAGTAAAAATAATTCAGGATCAAAATAAATTCGGAAATACATAAAATAAATCTCCTCCACTAAAATAAATCTTGGAAGAAAGTGTTTTTGAAGAAAAGTACTTTTAAATCCTGGAAGAGCACCTGAAGAGTTGTAAAATAAAGAAGGGAAAATAAAATTTGAAACTAAAAACCAAGAAAGTACACTGAAGATTTAAAATAAATTTTACCAGCAAAATAAATCTTGGAAGAAAGCTATATATCTGAGAAAGAGAAAATAAATCTTGGAAGAAAGTACAAAAATATAGAAAGTAGTGAGAAAGCTGTAAAACGAAGAAAGGATGTTTATTCTTGGAAGAAAATGTAAAAATAAACTGAAGAAAGTACTAGTAAATCTTGGAAGAAAGTAGTAAAAATAAATAGTAGTACTGTAAAAAATAACTTTGGGCGAAAGACATAAGGAAGAAAGTACTGCTAAAGTCAAGAAAAATATAAATAAGACAGTACTGAAAAATAAATCTTGGAAGGAAGTAATGGAAGGAAGTACTATAGAAATTTGCTCATTCATATACTTTGTTTTCACAATTAAAAGAATATGGGTCGTGTAGATATTACCAATGAGAAGAAAATTATTTCCAATGAGAGAGAAATCCAGAAAAACATGAATCACTCAGAGAGAGAGAGAGAGAGAGAAAGAGAGATTAATAGAACACTGGCTTCCATACCATTCAAAAACTGCACATCTCTCTCTCCTTTTCAATTTGGAAAATAAAATCCCCAAGGAGTCTAATGGTTGTTGGCAACTAACCTGACTGCTGGTCAGAGAATAGAGAGAGAGAGAAAACAATAATACAATGAGTTAAATTATCCACCGTGCGCGTGGTGGTAGAGAGAGAACGGACGAATCTGCTTTACTTCTTTGTTAATAATGAAAAATAATATAGTTACACTTAGGTAAACTGGGTCGGGAAACAATTTTGTGAGAGAGAGAGAGAAGAGAACCATGAGAATTACTTAGATGTGCGAGAACAGATTTGTTATCAAACTAAATAAGCAATTACATAAAATGACACTTATCAAGATCAAATTAAACTAATTGCAGAGAATAGAAAAAGAGAGAGAAAGAGAGAGATTTATGAAAACATAAAAATATAAAAACCTATTACTCAGAGAGAGGTGGAAGAGAGAAGAAAGAGAGAAAATAAAATAGAAAGAAGCATAAACAAATATAAATATTAAATAATAATCTAATAAACAAATGAGCTTCTGAATACCAAATTCACGTAAAAAAACACCATTCTCAAGAAACAAGACACCCACAAACATAAAAGAAAAACACAAACGTCTCTCCAGTGTATCTAGAACCCCCCAACAACCCCAACCCCCTTCTTACAAAACTTCACACGGAAACCCTCTCGCAGTCACCATTCAGGAGACAAACTCCCTAAAACCCCAAGCCCCTACAGTAAAAGGAAGCAGTAGCCAAAAGACACGTTTAAGGACATCACCTGAGTCAGAAAACTGAGGCCTAGAGGGCTAATAAGGTGGAGAGAAAGGAGAGAGCGGGAGAGAGAGAGAGAGAGAGAGAGAGAGTCCCATTCAAAAAGTATTAAGAAAACCCACACTGGGAACTGAGGTAGAGCAAGGGGGTAAAAGACCTCTTTATTCCGGTCATCGATCGGATTCATATACGGCGGTTTTTAAATGGGATATTCTCAGTGTCTTTCTGTTTAACTCTCGAAGCTGAAAGACTTTCTAAAATGAACTGTTTAATAAAATCATATTGAAATTCTGTCATGTGTTAAACTGAAACCACGTACTGACAAACCAACTCATACTGAGAGATTCCGCCATATATACGAAACCACATACAAAACAAACCAAACTTTCACCTGCCAAGAAATTCTGCCTAGCCCCCCTCAACCTCCCAACCCTATTTACAAAGTTCACGAAACCACATACAGTCAAAACTAAACTCATACTGAAATTCTGCCCCATGAAGGAAAACCAAAGAATCAAAACCAACTACTGAGGCCTACTTGAAATTCTGCCCATTCGAAAAAAACCACATAACAATCAAAACCAAACTCATACTGGCGAATTTGCCACATATACAAAGACATAAAAAAACCTGAAACTCATACTGAAATTCTGTCACATATAAACCAATCCACATACAAATAAAACCAAACTCATACTGAAATTCTGCCACAAATACGAAACCACATACAAACAAAACCAAACTCATACTGAAATTCTGCCACATATACAAATCCACATACAAACAAAACCAAACTCATACTGAGATTCTGCCACATACACAAAACCGCATACAAACAAAACAAAACTCATACTGAAATTTGCCATATACAAATCCACATACAAACAAAACCAAACTCATACTGAAATTCTGCCACATACACAAAACCACAAAAACAAAACCAAACTCATACTGAAATTCTGCCATACATACGAAACCACATACAAACAAAACCAAACTCATACTGAAATTCTGCCACATACACAAAACAACATACAAACAAACCTCGTCTTCCTTAGAAAGCGCGCGCGCGCTCGCTAACCAATAAAATCTACTCTTTTCCAAAACAACGAGATTAGATCGGCACAACAGTCGAGAGGTGCAAAGACCTCAGGTATGCTACGAACTTCGCGTTCTAACCCGTTTCATTTGGCTAAAATCACGTTCCCGACACGTAGACAGTCACCGGACATACCTCAAGTTTTTAAAAGTTCTAGGGAATACGTGTTTAACTGATCGTTTCGCCAAATACCAAATTTTAAAGAGTAATTTGTATTTTTTTTCTGGGATACGAAACTACGCTCCTGTAAACTGAGGTTCCTATTACCGTCGGAACAAAAATATTTTGTATTTTAATAAAAAATTGACTTCCTATTCAGCCGTTTTACTTATTTTCTTATGAATATACAGTACAGAAAAATGTCTTCCACATGACTGGATCTTTGACATAAAAATATAAAAGTCGGTTTAAGAAAACTATTCAAAACCAGAGGAAAAAACATATATGAAAAATAACGATTCTTGCATAAGCAACGGAACATCGAAAAATCAGTTTAAGAAAACAGTTTTTCTAACAATTGAAGGAAACTGATCCTCTTTAGTAAGAACGAATAATGAGAAAAATCGGGCATGGAAAACCCAGTTTCCTTAAACTTTAGGAAAAATAATCAATTTGAAAACAAATGTAAACCATACGAAAAACAAACATTTTATACAGGCTGTTTCTTTTAAGACGTCAAAGATATACATCTAGACTTTGGAGGAGGTGTCTTCAAACAAGTACTCTATGTACCTGCTACTCTTCAACCCTAGCCGCGATCCATCACAACGTACAACCAAGCACCTCCTTCATTCCGAATCAAGAAGGGCACAAATTTTTCTTTTTTCGGAAACGGCCGGAAACGGGCCTAATTCGTCCACCCGAATCGATCTCGCATCTCTTGTTGGCAAGTCGAGGGGAAAAAAAACGCCCCTAAAACACAATGAGGTAAAAAAATAAAAAAATGAGTTTTTTTTAATATAAAACTTGACAATGAAAAAATGGAGGGCAAGGAAGAACTCTGGCATTCAAAATAAACAAAACTTCGGCACGGGGGGAAAAAAATCTTCTGATTAATGAATTAGGAGCAGAGGAGTTTCTGAAGGAAAGAATCAATATTTTTTCCAAGGTTCTGAGAGAGAGAGAGAGAGAGAGAGAGAGAGAGAGAGAGAGAGAGAGAGAGAGAGAACAAATTTTTCTGAGAGAGAGAGAGAGAGAGAGAGAGAGAGAGAGAGAGAGAGAGAGAGAGAGAGAGAGAGAGAGAGAGAGAGAGAGAGAGGGGGGGCACTTTTTTCATTCTGAGAGAGAGAGAGAGAGAGAGAGAGAGAGAGAGAGAGAGAGAGAGAGAGAGAGAGAGAGAGCAGAGCAAATTTTCTATGTTCTGAGGGAGAGTGACAGCAAAATTCTTCCACCATCTGAGAGAGAGAGAGAGAGAGAGAGAGAGAGAGAGAGAGAGAGAGAGAGAGAGAGAGAGAGAGAGAGAGAGAGCGCTTCGACGCTGTATCTCTGGCTGCCGATAAAATCCCCCTGCCTCAATCTGGATTAGCATCAAGGCGAAGGAGAGACTTTGCATAATCCGCAGGAGGCAGCCACCCAAGCGTAAACCGATGACAAACTAGGAAGGAGGAGGAGGAGGAGGAGGAGGAGGAGGAGGAGGAGGAGGAGGAGGCTGTCTCCAGACAACACGTACCATCCCGGAATTCCTGCTGACAATAGGTTTCCTCTTCCTCAACCAGGAAAACCAAGACGGATGAGATTGCTGTTGAAACTGCCAGTTAATTCGCTGACACTGCCATTAAAACGGTTTGATTTTATGAGGTACACAATGTCACGCAAAGGTGGAACTCGGAGAAAAAACCACAGTTGCACAAGTAACGGTTAGAGAGGCTGGACAGCGACACTGAGGAAAGAGGAGGGAATGGAGGTAATAAGCACGCTGTAAAGGAAAGGTGGATAGCAACATTATTATTATTATTTCACTCTTCAATAGATGAAACCTATTCACATGCAACAAGCGCACCAAAGGAGCCACTGACATGAAATTCTTTAAGCTTCCAAAGAATGTTGGTTTCAACTTCCCAACCCAGACCCCACACTGCATCAGTAACTGATCGGGATACAGAGCCAGTGATTATTCATCACCTTGGGGGAGACGCGAACCCCGCGCGACATCTGTAGAAAGGAAGTGGGAATGGTGTTCAAACCAAAATGCTACAATATGGGTGCCTACAGTGCACCACGCAAGGTGTACTACCGGTACCACACCTTACGGGGTCCATCTACTAAATTCTTAAAATACAAGATTTAAATTTGATATATCTGATAAAGGACATGGCCGCCACTAGGACACACACGCTAAAGATAACTTCAATTTAACATTAACAATATTTATACATTAATTTAACATTAACAATATTTATAAATTAATTTAACATTAACAATATTTATACATTAATTTAACACTAACAATATTTATACATTAATTTAACACTAACAATATTTATACGTATCATACTTCAAAATTTGGAGTACAACACATTAACAATATTTATACATTAATTTAACATTGACAATATTTATGCGTACCATACTTAAAATCTGGAGTACAATTAAAGGCAAATTTGATTAAAATAGGCTGCCAGCGGAAAGAAAAGGAAAAAAAAAATGAAATATGAAGTTTAGAGTGAAAAATGGTACAAACTTGAGATGAAAACTTTTCCTTTTTCTCGACTGAAGCGGCTTTATATTAGCCTGTCCCGAGGACCGTCCAACAAAATTACCCCTACCCACCCACTAAAAAAATCTGAAATGAATATTATCAAGACTTTTAAAATTTAACATACACACACAAACATATATGTATATATTATATACACATACATATATATATATATTATACATACATACATACATATATGTATATATATATATATATATATATATATATATACAACAGTTTCAATGAGGTCCTGCTAGTAATTGTATTAATGCAAATAACTGTGTGATAAAGTTAGTATATATGAATAGGAATATGTTTACAAAAACACTATTTAAACGTTTAAATAGTGTTTTATGGGCCTTCTTATATTCATATTACACTGTGGTTATATATATATATATATATATATATATATATATATATATATATATATATATATATATATATATATATATATATATATATATATATATATACATGCATACATACATGCATGTGTATGTGTGTATTAATGCATATAATTGTGTAAGTGATAAAGGTTAATATGTGTGTATATATATATATATATATATATATATATATATATATATATATATATATATATATATATATATATATTTTACATACGTAATGACAGAAGAAAATCTTGATAATAAAAGCTAAGAGGAAACAGAATAAGGAGGAGACGACGGGAGAAGTTTTAAGAGCAATGGCCGAGACCCCTTTTCCAACCCGTAACTTTCTTCCCATAAAACTCACACATTAAAAAGTTTTCCTTCACTTTCGTATTTGCAGCCGAGAGAGAGAGAGAGAGAGAGAGAGAGAGAGAGAGAGAGAGAGAGAGAGAGAGAGAGAGAGAGAGAGAGAGAGAGAGACGGATGTGTGTCGGCATTCATGAGGGAAAACACAAGCCGAAAGGTTCTGCTCTGATACAGAGAGAGAGAGAGAGAGAGAGAGAGAGAGAGAGAGAGAGAGAGAGAGAGAGAGAGAGAGAGAGAGAGAGAGAGAGAATGGAGATTCTTGTACTGTGAAGATCATTCAGACGAAATGAGAAAATTTCTAGAGAGAGAGAGAGAGGGGGGTTTCTTATACTGTTGAGAACATTCAAACGAAATGAGAAAATTTCTAGAGAGAGAGAGAGAGAGAGAGAGAGAGAGAGAGAGAGAGAGAGAGAGAGAGAGAGAGAGAGAGAGAGAGAGAGGTTATATTAAATTCTGTAAGGACATTCAAACTAAATGAGAAAATTTCTAGAGAGAGAGAGAGAGAGAGAGAGAGAGAGAGAGAGAGAGAGAGAGAGAGAGAGAGAGAGGAATCTACGTCTCAGGTAATATACTGTATACATATATACACCAGGCTTTCGACAAGGTCGAATTTGCAAGGAGGAACCGGGCAATCCTGTAACACCTGTGACGGTAGGCACTTGCGCAACTCACCTGAACAACTCGCCTGAGCAAGCCACCAGATATGCCAACTTTATCATCACCTTTATCATCATATCCCAGTTCGTTGTGCAAACGAAATTAAGGCGTAATTCTTTGCAGGTAATATTTCTGCGATTAAAACGTACTTGTTTTAATCAGGATGCAGTCAGAAAAATATTTACGTAACGCCTGAAGAAACTGTAAAATTTTTTTTACCATCATCACTTTCGCAGTAGTAGTAGTAGTAGTAGTAGTAGTAGTAGTAACTTGCTTCTAAGCTTTGGAATTCTCTCTCCACTTCCGTTTTCATCAGAAAATTTAGTTGTTATGCTATTGCTTCCTGTGCTTCTGTTCCTAATCTTTTCTTTGTGCTACCAGATCTAAGTGCCTATATAGGCGATTTGGGACTTGACAGGCCTATGCTTAAGCAACAACTGGTCACAAATTTAAGAAAAGTCAGGGAAAGGAACAAAAACGTACCAATCCTCCGTATCAGATATCTTTCTGGATCTCATATTCATATGTATATGTATGTATGTATACATATATACTGTGTTATAAACCATAGTGGTTGGAAAAAATATCATCTGGAGCTATACTTTCCACTGAGAGAGAGAGAGAGAGAGAGAGAGAGAGAGAGAGAGAGAGAGAGAGAGAGAGAGAGAGAGAGAGAGAGGGATGTACCTTTTCCTTCCAGGGGTGGGACACGGCTAACATAATTATCTTAACGGCAGCTGAAGTGATAACACCACGGTTCATGAAGGCTTGCCCGGAAAAATTTCCGTGAGGAAAAAGGACCCTTTCTTTTTTCGTCGCTGTAAAGGAACTGCCTCATTATACGGCAATCACTCCTTAACAGACACTCCTTTAATTCCTTAATAGACACGGCTTTAATTAACACTAAATGGCTGTATTTTTCACTATGGTTGAAATAGACGGTAAGAAATGTCCTGCAAGTAATTTTGATTTCTTTATTTATAGAAGAAATCACTACAAGATAAGAAAAAATTAAGTATAGAGGTAAATATTTCAAAATTATAAAGGCAACAATGATTGATTGATTTCTTGTTTTCTGACATCGCAACTACATAACGTCATTGATGCCGATATAATTTGCTGAAGATGACGAAATTTAATATGGAAACACATAAGCTGCCATGGGCGGATGGGTTAACTGACAGTTCTATTAACTTTTAAGAGTAATATCAAATTAGTTTATCTAAATCAGGCCCTAAGAGAAAAAAGATACACAAAAAACCTATACATTAATTCCAGGTGCAACTGCTACCAACTATACAGAGAGAGAGAGAGAGAGAGAGAGAGAGAGAGAGAGAGAGAGAGAGAGAGAGAGAGAGAGAGTTCACATTCATTTTCTGCATTCACTGGCAAGAAAGGGATAATAACCGTCCATACTCCATAACTTCCATCAGGATTATGCCGGAAAAAATCCAGCAGATTCCAACACAGGCGGGGCAAGCCCTGGCTACATCCATCCCCTCTTCTGCCACTTCGGCAGCAATTTTCCGCTTCCCTGCCTCGGCGGCGGCACTTCATCAATGCCTTCTTCGTTTACGTTCTCCCACCCGAGGTACCTCGGGCGAATCAAGCGCGCGAGCGCGCCATTCCCTCCCCGTCTCTCCCCCCACGGCCGAGCAAAATGTTCCCGCGATAAAATCTTGGATTTCAGGCGGCACAGAGCGAAACGTACAGGAATTATGTTTGGCTTCTGAGAGAGAGAGAGAGAGAGAGAGAGAGAGAGAGAGAGAGAGAGAGAGAGAGGAGGGATGGGGGGAGAAAGATTCCCAAGCCCCAGTGCGCTTTTCGCAGCTCATCCTGGCGCTATTAAGACGAATGAAATAAAAAAGGCGTGAAGTGATTTAAATGCAAAGCTTTCTTGATGACTTGGTCCACATTAGGAGGAAGGAGAAAAGAGAGAGAGAGAGAGAGAGAGAGAGAGAGAGAGAGAGAGAGAGAGAGAGAGAGAGAGAGAGAGAGAGAGGACGAACTTTGTAATTACCGCGTACAAAAAGGGAGGAATGAATTCTAAAGGACCGAAAGGAACGAAGATAATGACGCTGATGACCAGAGAACTTCAGACTAAATGAAACTCTCTCTCTCTCAAAAATAAATTATAAATAGGCCTACTTAAAAGTAACACCTCAAACGGAAGTAACACCTCAATTTAATGAACCCAACTATAAATACTTGAAACGACACCTCAGTTTAACGGATCCCAACTTAGATTTTTTTATTTATAGAGATTTTAGGCATACATGCCAAGCACTGGGGCAACTAAGGCCATTCAGCGCTGAAACGGAAATTGATAGTAAATGTTCAGTATAAATCACAGGTTACTTTAGGTTAGGAAATATCTAAAAAAAAAAAAAGCTATTTACTGGGTCTTTGCTACTCAAGACTTTGCTATTTATCACAATGGTAGCACTATCGAAGCGACCGTTAAGCTGGGGTCCTACTCTGCCCTAAAATGGAAGAGGGCAGTATCTGCAAAAATACAAAACTGAGAGAAATGGTAGATACTCCCTTGCCTTACTACTGATTTTGCAGCTGCTGACCCCCTAAATACGAGTGGAAAGCATTGAAGAAACATTCTGAAACTGCAGTAACTTGTGTATTTTGTGTTTCAGGCCCAGTAGGTGGCATATCTCAATTTCGAAAATTTTGCAGATACTTCAAATGGGACCCCTTAAATAAAACCCAGATGAATCATTCTGAAATTTAAGTAACTTTTATATTACTTTTTGTATTACTGTTTCACGAGCCCAGTAGGTGGCACATGTAAATTTCGAAAATTTTGCAGATACTGCAAATGGGACCCCTTAAATAAAGCACTGAAGAATCATTCTGAAACTGCAGTAACTTGTATTTTGTGTTTCTCAGGCCAGGTAGCATATCTCATTCTGAAAACCGTGGCATTTTGTGTTTCTCAGCCCAGTAAGTGGCATATCTCAATTTCCAAAATTTTGCAGATACAGCAGTTTTCCATTTTTGGGCAGTGCTGTATCACCAACAACCAAGAATATGCTGAACCAAATATAACAAGAAAAATATTTCAGACTATGCACCGAAACCAGATTATACTCTAAGAGTCGATCTCTACTATAACAGACTCTTATCTTGCATTCTAATTAAAATAATTACCATAAGCTTAGATACCCTACTTCGCCTGATAACAGGTTGGGGATTCTTACATATATATGACCAACAAAGAACTCCTTTCCTTCTGAATTACCACTCCTCTACTGATGAATTATAATGAAAAGCGCAAATTATGAAAAAGTAAAAAAAAAAAATCGACAACTGTAATCCGGTGAAAATAATTTCCGAGAGGGAGAGAGAGAGAGAGGGGCTGTTGTAATTAATATATCAAATATATACAATTTTAATCACACACACACACAGACACACACCAGTCGTTGGGAAATGCACAGCTGCTGATACACTCAAAACTACGGACACACTGATAACAATTCCATCGAAAAGCAGGTTAAAAATAGGTCCTTTAATCTCCTGCCATTCAGCAAAAATCATTAAAAAAAAAATTACCAAAGCGGAGACGAGATTTGACCGACTTAATGACGGTTATCTGGCATCATGAAGATAACGATAAGGTCTATCCTAAGTCAGGAACAAGAAATGGCCATGTTGATAAAGGTATTCGAAGCTCTTCCGCATACTTAAATTTTAGGGCATTTCTATATGTGTTACGCACTTAATTCATGTTAAACACATTGCTATACTCCTCCGCACACTTAAATATTAACTCAAGCTAAAGACATTACTGCTTCTAAAGAGGCTGACTTCATACTGTCAGCTTTTTATTTTTTTCCTTTGTAGAATTAGCGTTCATCAAAGTTATATGCATTGCGTAAGAATGGATGAAACACGTGGGTCCTGCTCCTAATTTATTCTCTCTGATTAACGAAGTGGCTCGAGACATCCCACAGTACTCCCTAAAACCTCCCCCCCCCTCCGCCCTCCAGTTTCCCCAATTCCAATCCCCACAAAAAGGAACTTCAGCACAAGTGAGCCGCCTGAGAATGACAACTAAGTGCGGATACCTCCTCCTCTTCCCCTTCCTCTTCCTCCTCCTCCTCCTCCTCCTCACCCCGGTCACGTGACCAACTTCTGAGGAAGGCGTCTTTGGCAATTTCCCCGCCTTCTTGTCTTCACCATTATCGTCAGCTACGCCGAAGCTGTGAAGTCTTTGTCTTCGGATTTCTCGTCTTCAAAAGCGTCACCTCTTGATCAGCTTCGGTACTTGAATCTTTATCGGAGCTTTCGTCTTCATTAGAACGCTGTTAACTTCATTATCATCATCATCACTGGTGAAGGTCTTATAATATCGCCATCGAGGTTTTCTCAATACTGTCGCCTCCGGCCACGCCATTACAGTCTCTTGGTGACGTTACTTTTCCCAAAAAATTTTTCCATCGTCTTCAACATCAATGTATATACAATCTTTTACTTTGGCCATTATCATCACTGTCCCCACCAGTCTT
Source organism: Macrobrachium rosenbergii (assembly GCF_040412425.1). Lineage (NCBI taxonomy): Eukaryota > Metazoa > Arthropoda > Malacostraca > Decapoda > Palaemonidae > Macrobrachium > Macrobrachium rosenbergii. Next base: position 3,121,476 of record NC_089793.1, on the reverse strand, counting down.
CTTTTTCCTTCAACTTCGTCATTTTCATCGACGCAAGTGCTTGTCTCAAAACAAAAACAAACAACAACAAAAAAAAAGGCCCCCCTGAAGATGTCTTTGTTGTTTTGAAAACCACTCTTTATCAGCGATGCCATTACTTGCCTCTTGAGAATTACTTTCCCTACTTCCTTGCTTACACCTGTTCTTTAAATATTAACGTACGCACATGGAGTCCCTTGTATTTTAACGACTGAGATGTTGCACGAGGTTCTCCATATACAAAAGTATATAAAGTATATATAAAAATATACAAAGGTAGAGAAACAGTATATGAAAGTATGTAAAATTTAATGGCGGGCGTATCTTGGCTTTTTAACGCTCCACCCAACACAAATCATTATATTCTTTTCTTCTTTCATTAGAAAGACTTCCTTTCCTCTTCTCGTGTGTTTTACAAAGAGCAACGCTCACTACTATTATTATTATTATTTGTAGTAGTGGTAGTTCAAACCTAACAATGATATTCAAGCTAAAGAGAGGGAATGAATATGAGATAGGGCTCAGACACAGCAATAAATTCAATTACTTCAAAAATACACGTAACAAAACTCAATTTCTTTTCAGCTATTCGCTATTTCTAAAGCCAACCTTACTAAAAACTGAAACCTCAATTAAAAAGTAAAGAACAGATTAAAAAATTAAATGATTCAATACAAAACACTTCAGCAGCATTCCACCCATTCGATCAGCCCAACCTACAGAATTCTACAAAAAAAAAAAAAAAAAAAAAAAACGCATCCAATTTCTGATAAAAGCCAATTTTTTTTTTTATCTACTACCCAGAAATCAACGCGACCACAACTCTACCTCGCCACCGTGAAATTAGGAAGAGAAAAACAATACGAATCTGCGTCACATTTTCTTGGGTCGTGAAAACAAGGTCGTCTCTTCAACGGCTAAGATATTTATAGATATAAGTCATTCACAAAAAAAAAAAAAGATTAATCTGGAGACGCGTGATAATCGATTTTAGCGGTTCTCAATCTTTCTTTCAAAGGCTGATAAAGAGGGGAATGGCTATGAAGGCGACTGATAATTAAATAAGGGTATAAATAAAAGCTTCACAATAATTATAACTGCTATACTTCATAATAGGAAAGCAATTCCTTTTATT